>NW_028263278.1:0-248986 GCF_982192425.1 Myodes glareolus
CCCATTCTGCGCTGTGTCTCCACAGCTTCAAAGTTGGTCAATGAGCTCAGTCCTTGCACAGGTCCCTCTTCTTCTTAATCCCAAATAAAAGCCAGAAAGACCAGCAGACACTCATTAACTGTTCTATTTTTCTTTCTCATTGCTAGTCAAGGCAAAACCTGGAAGAAGCTACATGTGTCTTTTCCAAGCACTGGGCAATACAGACAGGCTTAGGTGTTCAAAATGATTCTCAGTTAAGTAGCAAGAGGCAAGGCTAAACTATAGGAGACACTGCTCTACACAGAAATCAACAGTCACCATCAGGAGACAAATGAAATGAAACTAGTAATGACTTAGAAACATTGGAGAACAGAAACAAATAAAGAACAGCAATACACTTAAATTAAATATTTGAAAATGATTCCAATATGTGATTTCTAAAGTGCTAAAAAAATACTAGATTTTAAGATTAAATGAAACTTTGCTCTATTGACTTTGAAAAAGAATAGGCCCTTAGCTAAGAGAGAGGACATCATAAATAAGACATAGATTGATGTTGTCCATATGCATATGTTGGCTGCGGAGATCTAAAACCTGACAAGTAGAGTTTCCAGTCAATGGCCTGTTTTCCAAATCTCTGAGCAGACTCAACGGTGTCAAGCAAGATCATTCATGTCTTCATAGGATTGTTTCCTAATTGCAAATTCAACATTCATTGGCTCACAATAACCTTCCCAAAGTGTTCACCCCTCCCTATCTGCTCTGTATTCATTAGCAGTGAATTAATTAAAATAAAACATATTTAGAAATTACAAAATCACTTCCCCTACTACAGTTGTGACCTTTCTTTCATAATGGTGGCACCAACAGCTGATTGCCCATGTTGTGTCCTCTACAGTGTACATGATAAACTATTCCTCCTATTCTGATCTGAAGACAGAAGGAATGCCCCATATGCAAATCCTTTTCCTGTGACTCCATTGGATAGTCAACTACATGACTCAAATGTATAATTTTAAAGCTGTGATGTTGTAACATCTTTTTATTTAAGAATTTTGAAAGTATAATATGGAGGACAGCAAGGTCATTGCCCTGGATAGCAACAGAACAAGGCCCTCTAAGTCAATATCACAGAAGTTGTCCCAGAAACAATTTTTCTAACAAGATGAAAATGCAACTGTTTTAAAACTGATATGCCTTTCCATTGAGAAACCACTTCACACATTTAGGAAATTAATAAAGAAAAGTTGGTTTAATGATGGCATGAATCCATCTCTGGCTACTGCTCAAAGGGAAGCCAGCTAAGATAGATTTTGAGTTCCACATATGCCATTATTGCTAAATGTCCTTTAGGTTTAAGCTCCAGTTTAGACTTTGAAGAACTGAAATAACAACAGGCAAATTGCCAGGCTAGACAATTAGGCAGATGGGAAAGTTACACATCAAAGATATTCTCAGACTAATTTCTTAAGTACAAGGGTGACCTGAAACAGCACGGCATTTGTCACTGACAGTGTTCTGAGGTGAAGGTCACAGGGCATGAGAAAGGCAGGACAAGTAAAACGTAAAAAGAATAAAAAAGTAGGGTGAGGAGGTCTTGTAGAAGATATGTCCTACGCTTTGTAAGCTTCTGAAAAAATATAGCCTTGTGCCAGGCAGTGCTGGCACACGCCTTCAATCCCAAGACTCAGGAGGCAGAGTCAAGTAATCTCTGTGAGTTTGAAGCATGCCTGGTCTACAGAGTGAGTTTTCGAATAGTCAGGACAGTCTAGGATAGTCAATTCAGTCCTACAGAGAAACTGTTCAAAAAACGAAAACAAAAAAATAGAGAGAGAAGAAAAACATCCTGTATCTTTTATACTTCTGGGGGGGGGACAGAAAGAAAGGGGAGAATTATCAGAAGTCAGTAGAAACAATCACACAAATTTAAGTGGAAGCTAGTCAAACAATTCTACACAAGGGAAACATAGGGAATCTCAAGACATTTACTAAGTGCATACTGGCCATGGGGTGACAACCATAGCTCTATATGGTGGGAAGATTTAGCCCATGACAATTACAGCTCTTTCAAAAATATTCCTGGTTTTAGAGACAGAGTTGTGTTTGATTATCAATACATTGGTCCCTTAGGGAATGCTCCCAAGAATGTTCTTTCTCCCTGCCTGAGATCCTAAATGGAATCCTTGATTGATCAGGTCAGTTCATACCACAACCCTATTTTACTTTTCAAATATTTGTGAATTGATGTCATATTGCCCATCTGGCAAAACTATGCTTTTCTCAAAAAGAAAACAGGAACTTTAAGGCACACCAGGCCTTAAGGTTGTTTGTGACTCTATAATGCCTCCTTGAGCAGCTAGTTAGAGGCCTCTTTTGATATGCAGAAGAGGTAATTTTAAATCACTGATGGCTTCTTTGTAATGGTTTGGAGACTACTATCTGCAAAATACTGGTGAACAATGCATACCCAAGCATCCCAATCTCTACCAGTACTGATTAGCTTACACTTAAATTTTGGATGTTTTAGACACCACTGTCCCTCAGTGAAATTCTACTTTGTGAGACTTATCTATTTCCTAAGCATTGGTAAATCCTCTATAAATCACCAATTTTTCTCTTCCACATTACAGCATGGCAGTGGAGTGCTACCCAAAACATGAGAAGCCTTTGATAACCTTCACAAAATTAAAATTAATGATGACTATATGTGAAGGTTAGCTGAAAAGTACTGAGTGTCAGGAAGATACTGGAGAAACTGGGTCTCTCTGAGTTTGGCAACTTGTTTCCATGTATCAAGCATGCATAAATTGACTAGAAAGATGTTTATACACACAGCTCCCTGCTCCCAACTCTCTAAGCAAATGAATCCCACAGAGGTGAGTTATTCAGAGGTCCACAAGGATCTGCATGGGACTTCACGACACAGAGAATATTGTGGCAGGTTCCCACCCAGATCTTGGGAGAATGCACCACACTGTCTCCCACACCTTACCCTCTGCTCTTTCCCATCTGGAGCCTGCATTCCCTCGCTCACCATATTGTTGTTTCCCAGCTCGCCAAAGCTCTCAGTTCCTCATCTCCGAATAGCAGCAAATGCACCACAGCACAGGAAACTGCTGGATCCAGCTCCTGTGGAAAACCAATCATGAAGGTGAGTCACAGGAAGAGCCCTGCACCACTACTGACTGACAGCTAAACAGGAGGAACTGATTGGTTACTGAGCCCCGAGTGGCAAGAACACCTCCCAAAGGACTATAGTGTGCTTAAAGACACAGCACAAGGGTTTCTGTCCATTCTTCTCTGCCCCCTTCAAAGGTTTTTTCTAGATCTGCCAAGATAAGCTTTTCAATAGCACTTGCACCTGTCTCCAGTCGCAGACACTGTCACAATCCTGCACTCCATAGGAACTTTGCATTTTTCCTCAGAACAGAGCATGGCTAACTAGCTTGTACAGTACCCTATGCTAGGTGGGTGCAGTGATTTCCTGTCCTACATGGAGAAGGCAGCCCAGACTATTAACAGCTAAAACAGTTTTAAGATCACAAAAGGAAATGTTTGATGTGTGATCACAAAAGGAAATGTTTGATGTGTGATTTCATGCTGAGGTCAAATGAACAAAAGATACATTTTACCAGGTTGTCACAGGGATTTCAGAGAACCGTGAGGAAGAAGCAGGAACCAGATCTCAAAAAAGATCTTTCCCTCATTTGAAGGCTGGTGAAGCCTCCATGGCTGTTTGAGTTTTATTCCTGAAATTCAGAGCAAATTCTAGACAATTGAAAAACAATCAAGAGAGTAGTGTTCGTGGAAAATTGAATATGTAGAGAATAATGGAGCTAGAAGAATGCCTTTATGATCATTGCTGTTAGCCAGCACATTCCTCCATGGACTGGTACATAAAAATATGCAGCTGCATTATTCAAGATTCTCTACATAAACAGGACAGGTAGAATGAATCTCACCATTTTAGTAGAAAGTGGGCTTATTTGAAAGTCTCACAAGTTGTGGTCCATGTAGTCTTAAAAATAGCTGCCCTTCAATGGAAATTGGAAGAATCCAGTAGATTGCTTCACAGTCTTTGGTCTAAGATCAGGTGAAGAACCCAGTAGTTGTTCAGTTCATGAGGCTCAATGTCTCAGCTGGTTTTCAGTATACACCAAAATTCCAAAGAAGTCCACTCTAATGCTGGTAATCTAATGAACTTGATCACCAGAGCTGGATACCAGAGCAAAAAGAGAGTGTCTTTCTTTAAAATCCTTCTAAATGTCAGTTGCTACCAGTGGTGAGAACTAGGTTAAAAGTGGATCATAGTCTTTGTTTTGTTTTGTTTCGTTTGTTTGCTTTTTCTGTTTTTGTTTTGTTTTCTTTGGTCTTTTTAAGACAAATTTGTCTGTGTAATCCTTAAACTCATCCTGTAGGCCAGACTGGTTTCAAGCTCAGAAAATCCCACTGCCTCAGCCTCCTGAGTGATAGTGTTAAAGGTGTGTACTGCCACCAAGCAGCTAAAAGTGGAGCTTCTGGGAGGTGATGGTGCATGCCTTTAATCCCAGCAGCTGGGTAAAGAGGCAGGCAGATCTCTTTGAGTTCAAGGTCAACCTACTCTAGGAGAGCTAGTTCCAACACAGGTTCCAAAGCTACAGTGAAACCTTGCCTCAAAAAAAAGTAAAACAAAAAACAAAAAAAAAAAGCAAATGTGGAGCTTATCACCTCAGATGATCCAAATGAATGAACAGTTTACCTTTTCAAAACCTTTAATGAAGTAAAATCCCTCTCAGGTATAATCAATTCTTTGTGTACTCAATAATCCCAGAAGTAGTCAGTTTGACTACCAAGAATAGCCATCTCATGAGCCAAGACAGAGAAATGAGAAAATTTTTGTCCCTGCAGGAGGCATAGAAAACAGTCATTTTCCTAACAAAGGAAGCATGGAGATTTTACAAAGGGAGTCTAAACATATACATGTAATATTCTCCGTCTTCTTAAGCATTCTCAGTTAACAAATCTAGTTCTGAACATGATCACAATACAAAAGCAGAGACATTTACGGACACTCTAACCTCAGACATGCAGGAACATATATCAAGTATAATAATGATGGAAAGAAATGCCTCTGGCATGTTCATATTTTACAATAATGTCTTAGTTGATAATTCAATAAATGACAATGTGAAAAGTTAATTGTCAACCTTGATTTTTGATCTAAAAGGTAACTGTACCAACATAATAATTTTTACATATACAAAAGATAGAGAGCACAAACCAGAAAACGTCAAGATAAAGTCACCTAATAGCACTGTATACTGTACTCATGAATGAATAGTTATGATGATCTCTATTATCCTCAGAACAAGGCTGCTTTTACTCTGATGAAGCTGTTTAGGTTGAAGGACATGGCTGCTTTCATGCAACACAAGAAAGACAGAAAGATCACTGTGGGTTTTAAAGCCTGTACTAATAGTCTACACATAAACACAGAGAGAGAGAGACAGAGTGAGAGTGAGAGTGAGAGAGAGAGAGAGAGAGAGAGAGAGAGAGAGAGAGAGAGAGGAGACAGAAGCAAACTGAATGACATACAAGAAATGAATCACTGGAAAACTGGAAAATAAGGACAACATAGTATTCACAGTGGCAAAGACAGGGGTTAGGAAGGCAGGAGTTCAACAATATGGACTTGCATTCACAATGGTTGATCAGACTAAAGCTGCTGCTGATTGCCAGATGACCAAACTGTAGAGACCAACATTGAGCCCCAGACAAGACATTATTTCTGCAGTTACCAGTCATCAACCTAATGGGAGGTTGATTACTCTGTACACCTTCCTTGATGAAAAGGACAAGTTTTTGACTTAGGTTTGTATCCCACCTGGCCCCACAGATGTTCAGTCAAAAAGAAGCACAAAAGGTCGTGCAGATTTAAAATGCTGGCTTTCTGAGACATCCTGCCAGGACAAACTCTAACTCTTGCAGGCAGGCAGTCCAACTGAGTGTGGTCTGTGATCAGAATACTGCAGCTTGCTTGCTGGCAAGGACCTTGAAACACTGTAGAGTTGTGAGGATAAAAATGGCTCTGCCATGAGGCTGGAAAGCTAAGGAATGGGCTGGATCTAGCCAACAAAGCCATGGCCTTCATCTTCTCCTTAAAGACTCATGTAGTCAGAAAAAGAGAGCTATACAGTAAAGAGAGATTAATAGAAGGAAAAAAAACCTCTAAATGGTTTACAGTGTGTTAAAAATATATGCAGGATAAAAGTTAAAGTTAAAAGTTAAAGTTCTCAAAGTAAAAAAAGAGAGCAGTTGGGTGTGGTAGTACACACCTTTAATCCCAATGCCTGAGAGGCAGAGGTAGATTGACCTCTGTGACTTCAAGGGGCAGTGGTAGATTGTCCTCTGTGACTTCAAGGTGTGGTAGCACACACCTTTAATCCCAATGCTTGGGAGGCAGAGCAGATAGGTCTCTGTGAGTTCAAGCTGTGGTAGCATAAACCTTTGAGTTCAGCAGTGGGGAGACAGAGACAGAGGAATCTCTGTGAGTTCAAGGACAGCCTGGTCTACAGAGTTATTCCAGGACAAAGATATTATGGAGAACCTGTCTCAAAAACCCAAAAGTTAAAAGTAAAAATAAAAGAAATAGAGGTTGAAATAAAGCCTCATAAAGATGGAAAATACATGGAGAATCTTGATACTGTATGCTATTATGCTCTCTTTGAATGGTTTGAAAGCTGAGGAAGGAGCAACAGTTGCTAAAAGACTTTTGTTTATAAATGCTGATGAACTAATTCAAGATAGATATTTTGCAAATACCTGGACTTCAAATTTTGGATCTAAGGTTATGATGATTTGGAAAAGTTCTTCTTTTGTTTTCACAGAGGATGAAACCCTGTGGATTGCTTCTATCCCAATGTGGTATGATAGACCACGCCCTCCTGAAAGGTTGCCCTGAACACCTTCAGAAAATTACTTCACTCAACTGCCAACTGAGATAAACCTGGCAGACAGGTTTTACAGTGAAAGACCTGATTAGCAGCACCCCATACAGCAGGAAGAAGTTTGGAGAGAAATAACTACATCCATATTCCCAGATATTGTCTCTAAATGTTCTTTTACATTTAAAGGGGGATATTTTATATATATATATATATATATATATATATATATATATATATATATATATGAATAATTTTCATTGATATGGATTTTAAGGTCAATTTTGTTATATGTATATGTATTTCTGATCTTGGTTAAGGTATTGTGATTGTGTAGTGCATTTAAAAATGTAATGTATAATTAGGAAATATAGGTTGATAGATAATTATCTATACTAGTAAAGCTTGTAGTCATGTTAGTTAGACTTTCTAGATATATAGATATATATTTCAATTGAATAGGCATTTTTCATATCTTTCCAAGACTATAGAATATGGCATTTATTGTTTTAATAACTTAGGGCTTTTCATGACAATAAGACACATCTGCTCCTGGCAGCACCAGCTACTTAAAGAGAAAGATGGGCATTGAAGAGGCTCTTTATGGAGTTTGATAGACATTTGGGCAAGAAACTGCTCTTGCCTGGATTGATGTGTATACTGGACATAAAGACCCCACAGAGAGAGGACAGCTGAACATGCCTAAAGGTGAGATGGCCTTTTGGGGTTGCTGATTCATGAAAGAGACTGTGAGACATTCTGCGGGATACAAAAGAAAGTGACTGAACTGTCTTTGAAATTTCCTGCTTCATGGAAAAGTCTGCTGAATACTATGGGCTGTAGGCCGAAGATGGATGCCCCAATGGTGCAAAAAAAACTTTGGGTGACTGTCCAGACAGCGAGATGTCTATGTTATTTTTAGAGTTTGGAAGTTGCTTACTTCTTGTTTACTTACATAGTATTATATCCTTCTGGAGTCTTTGATGGAATTGCAGAATGGTTAGTTATAGTTACAGTTTTTGTTAGTTATGATGAAAGATAAACTAGATATAAATATTGTAACTGTAATTCTTGCTTGATAACTGTTTTGTTATATGTAATTTTACTATGTTAAAGTTAAAGACTTTTTGTTTAAACAGAAAAGGGGGAAATGATGTAGGTGGGTCATCTCTATTTGTTACTTTCATTGGTTAATAAAAAAACTGCCTTGGCTTTTGATAGGACAGCAGCTTATATGGGTGGAGCAGACAGAACAGAATGATTGGAAGAAGGGAAGTGAGCCTGACAATGAAGCTCCACCCCAAGATGGATGTAGGTTAGAATATTCCCACTGATGCAACACACTTTAATAGAAATGGGTTAATCAAGATGTGAGAAATAGCCACTAAGAGAGTAGAGCTAATGGGCCAGGCAGTGTTTAAAAGAAGACAGTTTCTGTGTAATTATTTCAGGGGTAAACTAGCTGGGATTCAGGCGAGAATGCAGCCTACTTCTCCTTCTACAGTCATTAACTGCTCTACTTTTCTTTCTCACTCACTATTCAAGGTCAAACCTGGAAGGAGTTACAGGACGGTTGTCCCATCATTGGACAGAAGAGGTAAAATTAGGTGTTCAAAATAGTTTTCATTTCCATTGAATGAGCAAGCTTTAACTATAGGAGACATTGCTCTACATAGGAATCTATAACCAAGATAACTCAAGAGAAATGAAATGAAAATATTAATGACTTAGAAACATGACAGAACAGGAACAAATTGAGATAAGAGTAGCAAAACACTTAAGAAAGTGTTTGAAAATGATGCCAAAAAGTGATTTTTTAAAGTGATGATAAAAATGCACTTTTTAAAAAGATTTATTTATATATTATGCATATAGTTTTCTGCCTGCATGTATGCTTGCAGGCCAGAAGAGGGCACCAGATCTCATTTTATGTGATTGTAAGCTACCATGTGATTGCTGGAAAATAAACTTAGGACCTCTGAAAGAGTAGCCAGTGTTCTAACCACTGAACCATCTCTCCAGCCCAACTAATGCACTTCTAAAATTAAATACAACATTTCTATATTGACTTTGAAAAAAGAGTAGACCCTTACCCAAGAGAGAGGATGTTAGTAATAAGAGATAGGTGGATGTTGCCCATATATTTATGTTGGCTGCTGAGATCTGATCCTGACAAATAGAGTTACAGTCAGTGGTCTGTTTCTCAAATCTCTGAGCTGACATAACTGTGTCAAGCAAGATAAACCATATCTGCATAGGATAGTTGCATTATTGCAAATTCAGTGTCTTTTGGCTCAAGATAACCTTACCCATCTGTACAATCACAAAATCTGTTCTGTGTTTATTCACATGACATTAATTAAAACATGTAGGTAACATACAAAATCACTCCCACTACCACAATCAGGCAATATTTGATAATGGTGGCTCCAACAACTGATTGCCAAAGCTGTTTCACCTGCGGAGTACACAATAATTTATTCCTTCTACTGTGGTTTGAAGACAGAAAGAATACTCCATATGCAAATTCTTTTCCTGTGACTGCATTGAATAGTCAATTACATGACTCAAATATATAATTTTAAAACTGTGAGGTGGTATAATCATTTAGAAATTTTGAAGGCGAAATATAGAGGACACTCAAGATAATTGCACTGAAACCTAACAGACAGGGATGAAGGCCACTTGAGTCTACCTAGGAGAAGTTGTCTCAGAAACAACTTTTCTAACAGGAGGGAAATACAACTGCTCTATAATTAGTATGCTTTTCCATTGAGAAATCACTTCACACATTTAGAAGATTAATACAGAAAAATCTCTTTAATGATGATATGCATTAATCTCTGGCTAATGCTCAAAGAGGAGACATCTTAGACAGATTTTGTATTCCATGTGTGCTATTATTTTTAAGTGTCCTTTAGGCTCATGATCCAGATTATATTTTGAACAATTGGAATAGAAACAGGCAAATTGCCAGTCTGGACATTTAGGTAGATGGGAGAGTTACACAGCAAAGATATTCCCAGAATATTTTCTTAAGTACATCAGTGAGCTGAAAACAGCATGCCATTCTTTACTGACAGGGTTTTAAGGTGAAGATAATAATGGATGAGAAAGACAGGACAAATAAAAGTTAAAAAGGATAGGGTGGGGAGGTATGGTAGAAGATACATCCTACCCCTAGTAGGCTTCTTAAGACAAATAGCATTTTATTTAGCGTTGGTGGCTCACATATTTAATCTCAAGACTCAGGGTGAAGAACCATGTGGTTGTCAGTGAGTTCAAGGACAGCCTGGTGTAAGGCCCTGTCCTCCTTGTTCCTTGAGGACAAAACACAGGGTGCAAGTAATGTTTATGCTAACCAGCTAAGCTTCCTGCTAAGTTCTGTCCTTGCTTCTACATTGTCTGGTACATTAGCCTGAGGGGTCTATTTTACTTTAAAATGGTAATTTCTCAACCTGCCTAAAAGAAGCTCAAGGCACCAAGGCCCATCTAACCTGTCTGACATTGTCTTGAACCCTCAACCACCTGCCTGGGGAGAAGCTCCCACAGATGCCAGTTTCCCCAGACCCCTCTGGGTGTGAGGAGTTTTTCTTTACTGGGGCCAAAGGTATTTAACCCTGGATTTAGTTGAATAAATTGGGCATTCTCTTCTTGAGGATGACTGGAACTCTGTATCTGTGTGTGTGGGTCTTGTGTTTTAAACCCTAGGACAATATGGAACTCATGGGAGGTGGGTGGCGTGGAACGGTGTCCCCCACAGCTTGGTATACAGAGTGAGTTCCAGGAGAGTCAGGACTGTCCCAGAGAAACATTATCTTGAATAAACGAAGAAGAAGAAGAAGAAGAAGAAGAAGAAGAAGAAGAAGAAGAAGAAGAAGAAGACAAAGAAGAAGAAAGGAAGAAAGAGAGAAGGAAGGAAGGAAGAAAGAAAGAAAGAAAGAAAGAAAAGAGAAAGAAAGAAAGAAAATATTACCATTTTGCATATACTTCCAAGAAGGAAATGGAAGAAATATATGAATTATAAGAAATCAGTAGAAACTATTACACAATAAGACAAGTTTAGAGGGAGGCTAGTCCAACAACTCTACACAATATGTACACAAGTTATTTTGAAGTATCTACTAAGTGCATAGTTGCCTTGAGCTGACAACCAGAGCTCCATATAGGGGAAAAAACTATTTTCTCAAGATTTCAAGCAACTCCTCCACAAAGGCTTTGATATCAGGCAATTACCAGCTCTCCAAAGTACATTCCTAGTTTTTCTGAAGGAGCTCTGTTTTATTATCAATACATCAGATCCTTAGTGAAACTCAGAAGGCTTAGGTCCCAAATTATACTAGGTCTCCCAAGATTATACCTCTTCCCTGCCTGAGGTTCAAAATAAAATTTTTGATTAATCAGGCCAGTCCTTCACACAACAGTGTTTTACATTTCAAACACATGTCACCTGCTGTCATATTGCCCATCTGGCATAACTACGTTTTTCTCAAAAAGAAAACTAGAACTTTATGACTAATTGGCATTAAGATTGGTTGTGACCCTGTAGTGTCTCATTGAGCAGTTTGTTAGAGGTCTGTTCTTTGATAAGGGGATGGGCAAAGTGACTGGTTTTAAATCAGTGATGGCTTCTTTATAATGCTTTGGAGCCACTGGACAATCCTGGTAAACCATGTGTACTCAAGCATTCTTATCTCTAACAGCCCTGATTAACATATTCTTATCTTTTGAGTGTTTAGATGCAGTCTTTTCTGTGCTTCATTCTACTTTATGAGATTTAACCTATTTCCCAAGTATTGGTAAATCCTTTCTATCACTAATCATACAGTTCTACATTATTGTTAAGATGGAAGTGTCATCCTAGTCACTAACATCCATCCCAAACCCATAGCCTGGAAGTTGTTTGGGTCGGGATGGCAAACCCATCATGCCAGGTCCTGACCCCTCTCACAGGGTATTTAAGTGGACTTCCAGCAAGGAACATATGGTTCTGAGTTTACATGTGCTCCCCCATTTTCTGTCTCCTCTGCCATGCCCTCAGCCCCAAGAGAACATTGCAATTAATAAACCATGGACATTTACATTTGATTTAATCTGTTTTAATTGGACTTTTGTGTGCCAGCAAAGTGGATTGTCCTAGAATTTTTTTCCTAACATGGAGGTACCACCAAGGAGGTTCAGTTTCTCTTGTGGACTCAGGTCCCAGGAAAATGCAGGAAATTGCTCTTCCAAAACATAAGATTTATGTACATATGTGCTTCCAAATAACAACAGCTCTAAAAATTTAGCTTATATACCCAGTTTAAAATACCAGGTAATAGTACCTGGCTCTCAAGTGTCTTTAGAAATCTGAGATCATGGCATTTGAACAACAAGAGTTTCTCACACATAGACATGCCAGATTTTGCAGCACCCTATGGCTTCTTCAAGAAGACAGAAGACCTGTTCTCTCCAGACTTGCTCAGAGTTTGGCAAAGTCACCCACACTGAAGCAAAAGAGGCCTTGTACCATTCATCTCCTGGATGCTTCACCCAGGGAATCGATCCCCTCATCTTGGCAAGACAGTTACACTAAATCTTCCCCCTCACAGGAAAATCTTTGGGCCTCTCACACACAGCAGCTAATAGCAAGCACTTCTTCTAAGACTGATGTTCTCCAAGAACATGGAGAGGATGTGTGATTGCCTGCTAGGAAAAAGCTGTCTCATTTTTGCTCATTAATTCCTCCCAGATCTGTCTAATGACATTTGACAACTCAAGGTACTCTTCTTTTACAGGCTTCAGAGTCCAGGTTTAACAGGTTTCAGTCTTCAGAGGTTCACAGTTCCCAATTTCCTTTAATTGCCTTCTAACCTGAAGCCTGTTGCTATTACACTAAGACATAAAATCTGCTCCTGTTCTTTTACAGGATCCTGAAAAGGTTCTATTGCTACATCAGAATCATGTCTGGTTAATTACAAGGTTTTCAATTTTTTAATTGTTTTTACTGTTACACTAACCCAAGCCAGTTTTTAGCGTATTTTGTAGGTCATTCCTGCTACTTAACCAGAGACCAACCTACAAGGCACTCTGAGGACAATGCCAAAAGCACCTGTACTAACTCCTGGGACTTTACCATTGGTACCAGCTCTCTTAGATCAAGGACACCTGCCAGTTCTTCTGGATTAAAAACACCTGCCAACTAAAGTCTGGTTTCACCAGCAATTGTGTCAAATCCCATAGATTGTTCCATTTTATGGGGCCAGTAATAACAATATGTTTGTCTCTTAGACACTTGCCTTCTTACCTCACTTAAGAAACAGGTGCCTTTCATTTCTGGGATGATAGTGAACAGAATGCCATTCTATACCCACCAACATTCATCTCGGCCCCTCCCATGAAATCCCATGCCCACTTGAGTTTACACCCTTTTTCCAAAGAGAGCCTAAAATGTCAGTCATAATTATCATCTCAACTTTCTGTGACTCCTACATCTGAAGAGTCTGCAACATTAAGTTGGGAGAATCACCCTAGTCCCTGGCATCAATCCCAGACCCCAGCCTGGGAGTTGTATTGAATCGGACTCCAAATCCCAGCATGCAAGGTCCTGACTACTTCTCAAGAGTGGGTTAAGACCACTTCAACAGGGTGTTAAGTGTGTTTTTAGAAGAAGAACCTATAGTCTGAGGTTTGCATGTGCTCCCAGGTTTTCTGTCTCCCCTGCCATGTTCTCAGCCACCCAAGAGTGCTGTACTTAATAAAACATGGGCATTTTAATTGTTCTAATTATAGTTACAATATTTAGTCAACTTACATTTGGCAAAGTAAAGTATATCTTCTATCCTACCTTTGTGATTCTCAACTTTTATATTTACACACCATAACTAAGGAAAACTATAATATACAGTTTGGAACTCAATTAAAGAACCCAGAAGGACATAATATTAGCATGGAGAGTCTGTAGCAACTGATAGGGGAGTTTAGCCAATCACATTCTGTCTATGGGGCGTGTTGCCCTAAGGCAAAAATTAACCTATAAACCTGGATGGTTCATTTCCCCACTGTCTCTTGGACCCTGTGTTCTCAGATAGACCATTGGGACTCTGGTGTAAGTTTTCCTTCTGTTTATTAAAGCTGTATCTTTTATATTAAGCTAGTCTGGTTGATTTTTAATTACAGATCGACCTTGCCCCATCAATTGGCACCCGACCATGCGGGTTTTTTTTCCCCCGGGTTTTGCCTCCCCTGCCATGATCTCAGCCACCCAAGAGCCCTGTGCTTAATAAAGCATGAGAATTTTAATTGGTTTATTATACTTAAAATATTTAGTCAACTTACATTTGGCAAAGTAAAGTATATCATCTATCCTACCTTTGTGAGTCTCGACTTTTATATTTACACACACCATAATTAAGGAAAACTATAACTATATAGTTTGGAACTCAATCAAAGAGCCCAGAAAGACAGAATATTAGCCTGGAAAGTCTGTGGCAACAAAAGCAGAATCTTCAATTTTCTGTTACAAAATATGTGTGGATTATTTATAATTAGATGTCATAAATCAGTTTTCCTTAGCATGAGGAGTTATTTTATTCAGCTACATAATCAAGTAAAGTTCCATATTTCAGATATTCATTTATTACTATCACTTTGGATAATTCAACCATGATCTTCTGTTTAGGAAGGATTTTTAACTGTTTTTTATTCAACCATATATTTTCTCACAACTCTCCTTTCCTCTCCAGTCTCCTTTTCCCATGATCCACATGCCCCATGTTTATTCAGATATTGTTTTTCTCTATGTCTTATGTACAATAGAGCCATGTATGTCTCACTTATGTTCCTTTTTGTTGTCTATGTTCTGTGGCACTGTGAATTGTAAGATGGTTTTCCTTTGTTTTATATCTAAAAGCCACTTAGGAATGAGAACATATTTTATTTGCCTTTCTGGGTCTGGGTTAACTCACTCTTTTATGATGAATCCTAGATCCAGCAATTTGCTCATAAATTTCAAGATTCATTATTCTTATCCACTGTGTAAATATACCATAATTTCTATATCAATTCTTCGGTTGAGGGGTTGCTTTCAGGTTCTGGCTGTGACAAATAATGATGCTGTGAACATAGTTGAGCACTTGTCCTTGTAGTATGGTTCAGCATCCATTGGGTACATACCCAAAAGTGATACTGCTCTGTTTTGAGATAGGTTGTTACCTTATTTTCCTTTTTTTCTTTTCTTTTTTTGATTTTTTAAGATAAGGTTTGTCTGTAGCTTTGGAGCGTGTCCTGAACTAGTTCTTGTAAACCAGGCTGGCCTCAAAATCACAGAAATCTGCCTGTCTCTGCCTCCCAAGTGCAGGGATTAAAGGCATGCACCATCATCAGGTGGTTTGCTTCCTAATTTTCCTATCACCATACTGATATTCAAAGTGGCTGTACATGTGTGGACTTCCATCAGCAATGGAGGAGCATTCCCTTAATCCCAAATCCTCTCTAGCTTAAGTTGTCATCAGTGTTTTTGATCTTGGCTATTGTTACAGATGTAATATGGAATCTCAGAGTTGTTTTGATTTTCATTTCTCTAATCGCTAAGGATGTAGGAAATTTCCCTGTCTCTCAGGCAATTTAGATTCATGCGTTGAGAGTTCTCTGTTTAGGTTTGTACCCCATTTTTTATTGGATTATTTGTTCTTTTGATGAGCCCTTTTTTTTAGTTTTTTTATATGATTTGGAGATAAGTCCTCTGTCCAGAGGGGGATAAATGAAGATCTTTTCCCATATTTTAGGCTGCCTTTTTTGTATTGTTAATCATATCATTTGATTCACAGAAATTTCTCAGAATCAGGAGATCCCATTTATTAATTATTACTCTCCATGTCTGTGCTGCTGGGGTTATATTTAGAAAATGGTCTCCTGTGCAAATGAGCTCAAATATACTTCCCACATTCTCTTTTTTTTGTGATTCACTGTGGTTGGTTTTATGATGTGGGTTTTTTGCTTTTTTATATGAAGTTTAGTATTTTTTTAAGGTCTTTGAAAATTTTTACTGAGATTTACATGGGAATGGTATTGAACCAGTTGATTGCTTTTGGAAAGAGATCTTCCCCTTCTCTAGTCTCTCGTTCAATTTCTTTCTTCCAAAGTGTAAATTTCTTGTCATAAAGGTCTTCCACTTCTTTAGAGTTATTCCAAAATATTTTATTTTATTTGTGGCTATTCTTAAGAGTGATGTTTCCATGATATATTATTTGTAGCCATCTTTCTATTTAAAAAAATATTCCTTGTAACCACCTTCTATCTACCATCCTAATGACCACTCACAATCTTCTAATAACAATAATTATACCCCCAACTTCTAAGAGAAATTTTAATGAAAACATACAAATGAACTCACATGAGATTTCACTCTTCATTCCTGTCATATTTCACTTCATGATATCCTTCAGGCTTAAAAACATTGTTAAAATTTTTATGTTTTCATGTTTTACAACATGTTCAGTATTACTCTATAATTGTTATTCTGCAAATTTGGAGTATTTTCTCCCATTTTTTTCTGATTCTAAAAGCATGAGTCATAGTTTCTAAAAGTTTAGAATTTGATTACCATTTTCTAAAGAATCATATTATGACTATATTGAATTTCCCATTCATTTTCTGTATTATATAATTAGTTTCTGTGCCAATCTTTTTCCTTGCTGTTGTAGAATCATCCATGACAAGTTCAGCCAGAAGCAGAGGTGTTAAACTTGGCTCCTCTATACTTTTCCACATTTAGAAATTCAAAATACCTCATGAACTCCATGTCACTAGATTTTTAGATTATCCCTGCCCCCGATCCAATTCTCTTTCCTGTCATTACCCTGATGTGAGTTCCTAGGAACTTCTTCACGTCTTTTCTGCAGTCTGTAGTTCCTCCTGTTCCTCTTAGTACACACACCCTTACCTGTGCTTTAGACAAGTTTCCCATGGTCTGATGAGTTTGAGGACATTCAAGCAGATAAACAAAATTTTTAAGGATGACCAGCTCACAATCCTCAGTTCCCACAGCTCCATCCCCAGAGATTCAACTGGAAGGCCATGTTATATTCCCTGGGTGCTGACCATGGATGATTTTTCTTGTTATGGCAATTTATGTTGAGCTCCAGGGGCCACTTTCAAGAAGCTCAATTAGACTGTGGTAATTAAACATTGCTTTTGGTGATCTTCATAATCATACAGATGTCCTGCTAAGATGCAAGCTCTCTGACAGTCATCAGTGTTTCCCATAAGAATAGGAAGCCTCATGTGATTTGAATTCCAGGGAATTTCCTGACCTTATCAAAAATAAATAAAAGTTTATAGCTCAGTATAGGTTGTAGAACAGGATTCAGCATCCATGAGTAGAAGGCACTAGTGAGGGTGTTAGCTTTCATCTACCTGAATGTCAACCAGTGTTACTTTGGAGAGGACTAGTCTACCTTCTTCTGCACATTTGCACCTTTATAGGATATACAGCCATCTGTGATTCTTTGTAGCTGTGATCCTTGAACACTGAGTACTCTATTATACTGGCATGCTCAAAATTACTGATATTTCAATATGTTGTCCAGGAAATTGTTTATGCCTGATATAAAAGCATCAAACCATTGTGATTCACAACAGCAGAAATCACGTGGACTTCTCTTGTCCACCTCTTCTTGGTCTTGGATTTTCAGATTTCTGACTTCACTGACAGAGTTGGATTCATCTGATTGCTCTAACTCAGAACACAGCTTGAAGCACTAAAAGGGAGACAGGGTTCTGTCCAATGTGTCATTTATTTTTTCACCATTGTGATATAACATATTGACATCTGGAAATAGGGAAGCTCAACAGAGAAATGTTTCTATCAGATCTGATCTGTAAGGAATGTTTTATGATTAATAACTTAAGTGGAAGCACAAAGACCACTGTGCATTATGACACCCCTGGGTAGGCTAAGCAAGAAATGAGGAACAAAGCAATAGTCAACATTTCTCTTCTTTAGTTCATGCTGTGACTTCCTCATTGACATGTGGCAATTGGAAAATGTAAGTCAAATACGTCCTTTCCACCTCAAGCTGCTGAGGACATTGTGATCGATATCATAATAGAAAACAAACTGGCATAAGTAAAAGTGCAATCAAAGTCACATTTCAAGCAATGTGGCAGTCATAACAGAAATACCAAAAGAAGAAATATGAGTAATTTCAATGTGTGAATACAGTCATACATTGTTTACTAAGTATATTAACTTTGATTACTAAATTTTGGAGTAGAGAAAGGATATAGTACTCTAAGTATCTCAATTGAATCAAGCTGCCTCATCACTGAACATATTACTGACTACAGAAACATTGGGCAACATTTGAAGGTTCTCCTTACCTATTCACTCATCCAGTTACCTAGTTTTCTTTCAGTTTGCTGACTCTTTCTTACTTTCTTTCTTTTTTAATTCCTCTCTTTCATTTCTTACTTTGGTGTGTAGGTATGAAAATTTTTAAAATACAGAAAAAAGACCTTGAGATAAATCTACAATAAATAGCTGTAGTGGTTAGATTCCAGTGATTGTGACAAAGATACCCATGAGGACAACTCAAAGACAGAAAGAGATCAGAGGTTCAGTAGGTCCAGTCAAATATTATGCTAATGCAGAAACACAACCCCACTGTGGAGTGTTATCTTTGAACATTATAAACTCTGTGCAGGGGTGACTTGAGGTGGCACTCTTGGTGACATGCTTGGCAGGCCAAGTAAGGAGGAAGCATACCTCCTCTATCAGTAGAATGCCCTGCTAATAGTCAGTCTTTGAGTACACAGTAGTGCACTGTAGTTCACTCGCTATGATTAGGTTGTGTTTTTTTCTCCTGATGAAGTGTTTTTATATATTATATTACAGCTAAAGTTATTTCCAAAATACCAGGCTTTTTGTTTAGATTAACTAGGGCACAAAACTCTTGAAATAATTTGTATCAAAGTTGGTAGTTTCTGTAACTATTTCAAGTATGAGAACCTAGCTTAGATTGTATTTTGGGTATTATCAGAGAGCACTAGTTTTGCAATAAAGTATGCAGTTGTATCTTTTATTCTGCATCCCTTGTGTTCTTTTTTCTGTGGTACTACCCAGGGTCATCCATAACCGAGGTAGTTGGGGAAGGGACCCCAACTATTGGTGCCTGAAACAGAGACCCTGAAAGAATGTCAGGAGTGTCAAATAATAAGAAACATAATTACAAGGTAATGGGACAAGATAACTTTTCTCTGTTTCTGTCTATGCCTAAGAATTTGCTGGATACTCATGACACCCACATATCTATATCAGACTTAGAGATGTGTCTTGAAACTATCAAGGAATATAATCCTTGGTAGCCCACAGATGACAATTTAATGAATATGAAAAATTGGGTTTGGGTTCATATAAATGTGGAGAGGAGGCTGCTAACTCAAGGACAGGAAGGACCTTGTGGGCAGATACTGACTGATCATCTGTGCTGTGCTTTGTTCTGCTTTTGTATTTAAGGAAGTTCTGAAATAAACCCTGGGCTGTTTGGCTGCTTCAGCACGACTGAACACACCTCCCGATTCTCTCCTGTCTTCTGTTCCTTCTGACTTAAATTTGGCCTCAAGGATCCCCTATCCAGGAACCCTAGCTGACCTCGTAGGAGCAGTTCTTATAGGTGACATCCAGCTGTGCAGCTTTCTCGGTAGGGGTGTCTTCATAGGGAAACCACAAATATCCAAGGGTGCTCTGAGGTGTATTAAGGATATCCCGGGAGCAACAACAGTTGCACATGAAAATATAAAAAAGAGGTTAGCTGCAAAGCATGAAAAACAAGTAAGAAGTAACTCGAGTATAAGTGTAAAATAATAGTAAAATAAGAAGTAATTGTATATAATTTTTAAAAAGCTAAATATAGTCCAGGAAAATAGCAAACAGGTGTTTGTGCATTACTTATAGATATTTTAAATGTCAGGGGTACTAAGGAAGGACAAGAATTGCTTCAGTTTTTGAAATGTATAAAAGATGTGTGCTCCCGGTTTCCTCCAGAATGAACTATAAATCTAGAGCTTTAAAAAGGTTTATGTGAATGAAGGAGTGCATATGTTCTTGGTCTGTGTTTTGACTTTTACTACATGGCTGTTTTATGTGATTATATTTCTAAAACTGTAAGGTGGTACCAGGACGTGCTTGTCTGTCATTACTGTACATGTTTTGTCTATTCACCTTCTTTTTAATAATGAAAGTGATGAGGCAGTTAATCTCTGCCCTTAGCCTGCTGTGAATTTTTATTGGATCAGTTCCAGAACTTTGAGTCCCAAAAGAAAAGCTTCTGTAAGGAGACGCATGACACTGACCACCTTCCTTTGCTGTTCTCTGGCCCACAGCCTGTCAGCAGTTGCAGCAGGAGGCAAAGGGTGCATGCTCATGCTCACGTGGGCAGAGATCCTACAGAGAGATATTCTCATGCAAATGGGTCAGCAACAAAAATTGTCTGCTTGCAGTTAAAGACCTGCAGGAATGTGAAACAAAAAATCTTTAATTGTGGCCAGAGATGTTAAAAGTCATCCATAACATCTGGGATGAGCTCAACTCTCATAAAAGTTTCCAAACGAAAGTAATAATTGTATGTCGGCACAACTCGAGGAGTTTTTGAAGCATTCCAGTTAAAGAATGTCTTCACACAAATTTCCAATCAAGAGATTTATTTGAGAGGGAAGAAACCAAAAGCATAAATACCCCTGCCAGTGTGGAATGGGGCAGCTGCATACTAAATTTGCATATGGCTCATATAGGTTTCCTTAAGTCATGGTGCATCAAAGGAGATATTGAAGGAGGAAATTTGTTAGATTTTAATCCCTGATTCTGAACAAGCTTTTATACTGAGTGATCGGTTACACTTGTGTTGACTTGGAGAAGGGTAGAGTGTGGGCTTTATTTATTTGGCTGTGTTTTGAGAGTGTGTTTCTTTCACTGGGAGATATTATTTCTTTACGCAGTTCTAGATTCAGAGAAGAAGTGTTTACTTTTGGCTCTGCTTTCAGGTTGGAGGTGTGTTTCTTTGAATAGTCTTTTCTCCAACCCATAAAGCTCAAAAAAAGTTTTCTCCATTAGTTTGCTGGTTCAAGCAAAATAAAAAGAGATATTATAGCCCTTGACAGATTTATATGCTATCCATTTTTTTCTACACAATAACTGCTGCTGGTTTACTGACTGTATGTCTGTTGACTTAAAATCTTTTAAAAAATAAGGTATAATAAGCCCTCAGTTCTTTCCACAGACCCAAATTATTAGGGTAATATGCATAAGCTTTATCAGATTGATTACACACAAAAGTCTTATTCCTGTATGAAGTACAAAACATTGAAACATTAAATTCACTTATAGAGTTTTACTATAGTACGGTTTATCTCATGGTTTTGCAGAATACACACACTTAATTCAGAGTTTTTCTACAAGATGGTTTATTTTATGTATTTGCAGATGATTGTGACAAAGGATTCACCACAGGTTCCATTCACTGCTATCTCTCCAGTCTGTGTTTTTTATGCATTTGAAGATGAATAAGATGTAAAAAAGTCATTCTTACACACATATATGTTTATAAAGTTTCCCTGCACTGTGTGTTCTTTTTTTACCATGAAGAGTACAATGGTCTCCAAAGGCCTAACCACACTGACTACATTCCTAGAGGTTCTCTCTACTCTGTGATCTTTTGTACATTTGAAGATGACTGTGTTTTGCAAAGGCCTTACCAAAATGTTTACAATCATACAGTTTCTCTCTAGAATGTGTAGTTTATGCAATTGAAGATGACTGCATCTTACAATGGCCTTATGACACTGATTACATTCATGGTGTTTATATCCAGTATGCATTCTTCTATGCAGTTGAAGACTACTGTGACGCACAAATGCCTCACAAAACTGATTACATTCATAGGGTTTCCTTCTCTCCAGTATGTTTTCTTTTATGCAATTGAAGACTATTTTGATATGCAAAGGATTTACCACATTGATTACATTCATAGGGTTTCTCTCTAGTATATGTTCTTTTATGCAATTGAAGATGACTGAGACATGCAAAGGCCTTACCACAAGGACTACATTCATAGGGTTTCTCTCCAGTATGTGTTCTTTTATGGTTTTGAAGATTACTGTGCTGGGCAAAGACCTTACCACACTGATTAAATTCATAGGGTTTCTCTCCAGTATGTGTTCTTTTATGCTTTTGAAGCTCACTGTGACTTGCAAAGGCCTTACCACACTGATTACATTCATAGGGTTTCTCTCCAGCATGTGTTCTTTTATGGCTTTTCAGATTACTGTGACCTGCAAAGGCCTTACCACACTGATTACATTCATAGGGTTTCTCTCCAGTATGTGTTCGTTTTTTATATAAATTTATTTATTTATTTATTATGTATACTATATTCTGTCTGTTTGTCTGCCTGCAGGCCAGAAGAGGGCATCAGATCTCATTTCAGATGGTTGTAAGCCACCATGTGGTTGCTGGGAATTGAACTCAGGACCTTTGGAAAAGCAGGCAATGCTCTTAACTGCTGAGCCATCTGTCTAGCCCCCCGTATGTGTTCTTTTTTTGGCTTTTCAGATTACTGTGAGCTGCAAAGGCCTTACCCTACTGATTACATTCATAGGGTTTCTCTCCAGTATGTGTTCTTTTATGGCTTGTCAGATTACTGTGAGCTGCAAAGGCCTTACCACACTGATTACATTCATAGGGTTTCTCTCCAGTATGTGTTCTTTTATGCTTTTGAAGCTCACTGTGATTTGCAAAGGCCTTACCACACTGATTACACTCATAAGGTTTCTCTCCAGTATGCATTCTTTTATGCAATTGAAGACTACTGTGACATGCAAAGGCCTTACCACACTGATTACATTCATAGGGTTTCTTTCCAGTATGTATTGTTTTATGCTTTTGAAGAGCACAGTTTTCAGCAAAGGCCTTACCACACTGATTACATTCATAGGGTTTCTTTCCAGTATGTGTTTTTTTTCTGATTTTAAAGATTACTCTGATCTGCAGAGGCCTTAACACACTGAATATATTTATAGGATTTCTCTCCAGTATGCATTCTTTTATGCCTGTGAAGATCAGTTTGACATGCATATGCATTACTACACTGATTATATTCATAGGGTTTCTCTCCAGTATGCATTCTTTTATTTTTATTTTTTTTGGTTTTCCGAGAGTATGTATTCTTTTATGACTTTGATGAGTTTCATAAACAACAAAGTCTTTATCATCTTTACTGTATTCATTGGATTTTTTCCAGTGTGTTTTCTTTTAAGCATTTGAATATGACAATGATAAGCAAAGGCTTTACCACACTGCTTACTTTTAGAGCTTTTTTGCCCAGCTTTCTCCTTTGTTGTCACCTCTCCTGGCGCCAGCCGGATGAGCCTGTATGGTATCCAGATGGGGAAGTTGGCATCCTGTGGAAACACACAAGCATACCCTCGTCCCGATGTTATTAGGATGTCTGGTCCCCTTCATTGACCAGACAGCTAATCTTTCCATAGGACTTTTGACAGGAAAGAATTAAACTCACAGGTCCAATGCACCATTGCAGGTGTCAATCCTTTATCATTAGTATTTAAGTGATGTAATACAAATAAGGTATGTGATAATAAATGATAAGGAGCAAAATATTCATGTGCTCTCTGTAGCCTTTCAATCTGCAATTTTAATGTTTGATGTGTTTTTTCAATAATTGCCTTGCCCTGGGGATTATATGGGATGCCTGTAGTATGTACAATGTGCCATTGTGCACAAAAAGTTTCAAAATCTTTAGAAACATAAGCAGGACCATTACCTTATTTTACCTGTGAAGGCATTCCCATGATCTGAAAACATAAAGTGAGATGTTGAATAACATCTTTAACAGCTTCTCCTATGCGTGCTGAGGCAACTATGTAATGAGAAAAAGTATCAACAGTCATATGTATATAGCATAACCTTCCAAAGGAGGGTGCATGTGTTACATCCATTTGGCACAGCACATTAGGTTTTAATCCTCTGGGGTTGATTCCCATTTTTAAGGGATTATGTACAGAAGGGCATTGCTGACATTGTTTAACAATGTGTCTTGCTTGTTCCCTAGTAATTTTAAACATTCTTCTTAAAGCCAATGCATTTTGATGATGCACAGCGTGATTCTCTTGAGCTTCTTGTATTGTAAATGCACTTTCTTGTGTATAAAAATCAGCCATAGCATTGCCATGAGCTAAAGGCCCAGGCAGATTATTATGTCCTCGAATGTGTCCTATAAAAAATTTCTGAGTCCTCTGATGAATTAACTGCTGTAACTCTTGCAACAAGGGGAGAATAGGGGATCTTCCAGACAATAGAGCTGTCTCTATTGCTGGAAAAAGTGTAACCACATACTTAGAATCTGATTATAAATTAAATGTCTGGGGGAATTTTTCGAGGGCTAAAATTACAGCTCGAATTTCTGCTTGCTGTGCAGATGACCTGGTTCCTGTTTCCACATGCATAGCACCTTCATGTGTGAAAACCATAGCCCTTTCTGAGGAAGAACTGTCTGTAAAAATATAGAGGGCCCTGTCTTGGGGCTCAGAAGAGACTCTGACAGGAAAAATGACCTCCACATGCTTAGCAAATTCCACCAAAGGATGTCTGGGAAAATGATATGATATCTGTCCCATAAAACCTTGCAGGGACAATATCCAGTCCTCATTATGTTGCATCAATTGATCTATTTGATTTTTAGTGTATGGTGTCATAATAATTTTTGGTTCATAGCCAAACATTTCTCTGGATCTTTGTCTTCCTTTACTAATAAGTAAGGAGTACATATAAGGATAATCAGCTAACATTTTTGACTGTGTGTGTGGTGAATGTAACCATTCCAATATTCCCTGTTGCCATAGACATGCTGTAGGGGTATAGGATGTTGCGAAAATTAACAAGGACCATGGTAAGGAATAATCAATCTGTTTTACCCTGGCCTTAGCTAAGGCTTCTAATTAACTTTCAAACTGGCTTGACCCCTCCCTTAAGGAGCCCTTGCTCAAATGAAAAATCTAGGTGTCTCCCTAGCTTTTTTCACAATGATATTGAGAGATTCCCTGAAATGGTGACCCAGGGTGCAATGGCATCACACTCGTTTAGAAATTTCTTTCAAGTATTTTGTCTTATCTCTAGATTCCTTAAACATAGCAGCTCATTAAGACCCAAAAAATTGGGTGTGATTGATTAGCACCCATATTTGATTTATATTTCTTTTACTTTTGTTTCGTCAACTTGCAAAACTGCTCTTCATTCATTCCTTATCTACAGAATGAGCAATAAATGTCCTGCTTTGATAGCAGCTGCTCCCCTTTTATTTCCAGGGAAGAGCAATGAACCCCCGCTCTGCTGCAGTTGTCTTCTCTCTATATAACGAGAAGATCACTTAATTAACCCTGTTTTAGTCACAGTTGCTTTCTCTTTATTTACAGAGAGAGCTATTAATTAATCCTGCTTTAATAGCAGTCTCTTTCCCTTTATTTATAGGGAAAGCAATTATTTAACCCTACTTTAGTTGTAGGATTCCCATTCACCTGGGAACTATTACCCCTGCTTTGGTCACAGGATCCCCAGCTTACCTGAGGACTATTCCCCCTGCTGTAGTCGCAGGATACCCAGCTTACCTGAAGAATATTCCCCCTGCTGTAGTCCATGGTCTGGACCAGGTCCTGACAGCAGGTGTTGCACTGGGGGTCATCTTATCCAGTGGTCAGCATCGTTGTTATCCAGATGGAGACATCTTGGTGTCCCATAAACTTCTTTGGATACCTTAGGTCACTGTTAGGATCTCAGAGTCTCTGTCTGATATAAGCTTTATTAAACTTTATTTTAAATTCCATTTTGTATAGATTTTTGAAGTATTTAGGGCTGTCCAGGTATTTCTGATTAGGCAGACTTTATTATTTTAAATTATTTGTTTTAAGCTTTAAAACATATATAGGGGACTACATAAGGCTTATCCCTGTACTTATATCAGTACTTTTAAAAATTAATTATTAATTTATATTTTTAACAAACCAGAAGTATATACCATATTTTTGTTAGAGTGAACCTTTAAATTAATCATTTTCAGTAAAGACAATGAGGCTAAAATCTAAACATTAACAATATGAAACATTTTATATGTATTTGTGTTTTTCTTTGTAACTGTTAGTGCCAGCTATTCCCGGTGGTAACTGACTTTCTTGTATATCAATAAAAAACAGCATAAAACAGTTTTAACATTATTTGTATCAAAAAGACATCCAAATTTTTTGTAAACCTGAATCTAATGACCAGCACTCAGAGAAAAATTACAAGTACAAAACTTATAATTACCAAAAATTAATTTTTTAATAAAACAAGCAAACATAAAAGAAATAACCATGACCCTTTTACAAGACAAATAGAGCCTATTAAAACCAGAATTAACCATTAAACATTTAAATAAAAGAAATTACAGCAAACATCTTTTGGCCTCTTATTACCTTTTGTGACATTTTATATACCTTTTGTAATTTTTAGGTTTGACTCCTTTTTTAATCTTTGTTTTATTGGTTAAGCCAGACATTTTTAAACAAACCTCTTTTATTATTTTTACTTATTATTACTATTATTATTTTAGTTTTTTCCTTTTTTAGACAATATGGATGTCTCTATTTAGACAATTGCAAATTTTTATCAAAGTCCTTTTTGTGATTTTATCCAGCAAAATATTGCATCTTTAACATTTATTCTAAAATTAATGTTTTTTAAAGTTATAGGTTGGTAAAATTTAAAACTTTTTATAAGCAGTATTAGGGCAGGCAAGAATTTAGAGAGAAAATTGCTGGCCAGCAGAAGAGACCTTGAGTGTTATCACAGTGAAGAACTTAGCTCAGAAAAGAAAAGAGGCATAGAGAGTGTCTTTAGCTGCTAATGCATTTTTAAAAAATTTTTTTGTTCACTTTTCTTTGATCATAATTTTAGACTTTTGTTTTATATTTTTATATTTGTCTGGTTTTTATTTTTATTTTTATGTTTATTTTTATCTTTGTCTAAGATCGTTCCATTCTTATGGAACTTGGACTTACATTCATTTTTCCAGTGCTTCCCCTTTTTGCACTGAGGACAAAGTCCTGGAGTTCCTCTTTGCCCTGTTCCTTTGGGTCTCTTGTTGTCTTTCTGCAGATGCCCTGGTTTAGCACAATTATAACAAGTGGGAGATGAGCAGTCTCTTACACCTCCTCCATATGTCTTTTTGACATTGGCGCTGAATTTTCGACCCTTCATAGCTCCAGCATAAGCCATTTCTTGGACTATTGCTGGTGAAGCATCCAGACATGCCTTTTTCGTCATGGACTGCCCCATGGTTTCCTGTGATTTCTTACTCTTGACCAATGATCCTTTACCGGCGGAACTTCAGTTCCCTGGTAAGAGCCGTTCCTAAAAACTAATAAAAGGAAAAAAAAGAAAAGAGAAAGATTATTTGTCCTTCAAGTCCCTGTTCAGGTGCCACCTGCCATGGACCGGCCCAGGGGAGCCACTCAAACCGTGGGAGAATCAGGGCGTAGGCTCAGAAGAATTCAGGAATCGGCGAAGAAATGACAGACAGACACATTCAATGTGGTTGAATATGCTGCTGCAACTTTACTCTAATCAATGTAAGGCTTTTATACTTTTACAATCAAGGAACTTGGTGAAGGCACACATCATCAGATCATAAAATAGAAAAAAAAAGAACAGCATTTTCATTTAACAGCAAATTTATGTGTTCATTGTCTATTCTAAATGTTAGTTGCAGTTATTGCTCAAGGACATGTTGAAACTTCTCTCAAACTTCTCTGAAACTCGTTTCTCACCACTGACCTCAAGGTAACCTAGATACCATTCTTCAGGATTTCACCCCCAGGGTTTGTTCCAATATTGAATGGCTGGCTACATATTGTCAAGAATAACCTGCCTCTCTTTCTTATCTAAAATGTACCAGGGGTTTCTCATTCTGGCTAACCTCGCCATAAATGTTAACTCACGCCATTCCGTATGTTCTCCTTTATAATTTATCTATCTTCTACCATCATGAGCTCTTTCTATTTAAGGGTATCCATAAATTCCCCCAGAGAGCCAGCCAGAGTATTAATCAATAACATTAATGGTCTGAATCAAAGGAGGTGACTGACACATCAGTTCCTCCGTATTCAAGGAGCCTTTGGGAATATTTCCTGGTTCCTTGTACAGATTAGGTTTTTGTCAAGAGAAAAATAGAACAGAAGAAGAAAATAGCAGAGTCAATGCAAGAAACCATCTCCAGGAACAAAGTGAGTGAGGTTGTTGAGGCGGATCAGGCACCATAACGCGAGCAGGCTGCCAGGGAAAGAGCCCCTCATCTCGAGACAGCCACCACCTGAGAGGCACTTTGTCAGACAGGCGAGATAGCCAAGGATGTGGCAGATATTAACCCTATAATGGAGGCAAAAGCATTTCAGTATAAGTAGGAAATTGTCTAACAAATGACAAGCATAAAACAATAGATATAAATGTCAGGAAATTAGTTGAGAGTGTTGAGACTTATCACATACAATGGGGAATCTCATCTAGACAGGCTTTCCCTACTAAAGATTCACAGGAAGTTGAAAGAAAGCCACCAAGGAGAGAAACTTCTTCAAATACATCATCTTTTCTGGGAGGTTGTTCATTCAGTCAATTACATTATAAACCCAGTCATTATTAGTTCATGGTCAAAAACGGAAAAAATGCATATAGTTATTTCAAGGATAGACATTTAATGATCCTCATCTACAATGGTCCCTACACTGTCCAAATGTATAATGTCCCCTCTGGCACTCAAGAGAACCTGTTGACAGCAACATCTTAAAAATCCTGAAAACACATTACCTCTTTCTAACATCATTGGCACAAAATATCATTAACATTCCAAAAGAAGAAAATAAAGATACAGTAAGGGAAGATAGGGAAGTAAGAAGAAAGCTGAAAAAAAAATAAAAAGCAAAAAACCCAAAAAGTCATTATTCTACTGACAAACAAAATCGACTTTTGTGTTGTAATTGTTTGTGCTGCCTGCTTTTATGTTATTGTGATTAAATCCTCAAACTGAAAGCATCTCAGGCAATAAATGGGATTATTTCATTGATTGTATCAAATCACACTTAATCGTTTTGGAAGAGTAGGAAAAACTCCAAGCTAATAGTTGAAGGCAAAATGCATTTGC
The DNA here is from genome assembly GCF_982192425.1 of Myodes glareolus. Taxonomy (NCBI): domain Eukaryota; kingdom Metazoa; phylum Chordata; class Mammalia; order Rodentia; family Cricetidae; genus Myodes; species Myodes glareolus. The sequence goes on from NW_028263278.1 coordinate 29,120, forward strand.
AAAGACTGTTTACAGCCTTTCTCTGTTGCCTAGTCACTACCTCATGCTCAGAATGCTCCAAATCCCAGCACAGGTCCACCTTCTTAGGGGCTTCTTACATCAATCATCAATCAACACAATCTCTCACAGACAGCAATTTCAGGCTATTATGAACAGAGTTGAGCAAGTGTTCATGTGGTAGGATGGAAGAGCATATTTTAGGAATATGCACAGAGTGGTATAACTGGGCCTTGGGGTAGATTGACTCCCAATATTCTGATGATTGCATATTGATTTCCAGAGTGGCTAAACAAGTTTGCACTACAAGAGCAATGAGTCCCCTTGCTTCAGATTCTTGGAGCATTAGCTGTCACTTGTTTTGTTGAACTCATCCTTTCTCTCAGGTTTATGATGATATCTCCTAATGGCTAATGATATTGAATATATTTTTAGATGTGTTTCATCTATTTTAGATGCCTCTACTGAGAATTCTGATAAGAGGAGTACCACAACATATATGAATTATTTGGTTACTGTCTTGTCGCAGGATTTTTTTTTACCCTGACTGAGGCAACCCAGAAGCACATAAACCAACATGGTATAGTCAGTTATAAGTGGATATTAGCAGTTAACTAAATTATAACCATAGTAATCACAGTCAATCACAGTTCAAGCCATAGATGCAGACAGACAAAGCAACAAGAACGGATCTATGGGACATGCATGGAATTCTCTGTGAAGACATATTAGAATAGATTTTGATTTGCACTGGAGGCAGGTAGAGATGGGAACAGGAAAGATCAAGTAAGCAAGGGACAGAGATAAAGACTAGGAGGGAGAGATGACAGGAATAATGGAGCTCTGTGGATGAGATGTGGAAACAGTACACTGCAAACTTCCAGAACTACAAGAAAGACACTATTGACGATTCCTAGCAATGAGGAATACAGAGGTTGAATCAGCCATCTTCTGTAAATACATAAGGTTCCCAGTGGTTGGATTGGGACACAAAGTCAGTCACTAAACTTAGAACTACACATGTTCTGCTAGCAAGATACACTGAGGAAAATGTGCCTCAGAATTTGTGAAGTGACCAACCAATGACTGGTCTAAATTTTAGACCAAGCTGTGAGAGAAAGTCAATGTCTGACACTGTCAGGATGGCCAGGAACCAGAACTTAATGGCTTCTAGAATTAGAGTAGAACTAAATACAACTAAACAAGAAAAAAAATGAAATGTCTTCCATCTAAAATCACAGATTGATTCCCAGCACAAATGTCATCAGAGAGAATTCTTCCAGCAGCTGATGGTTGCACAGGCAGAGATTCCTACCCAAACATTACCTTGAGTTCTTGGAATCCTGTGGAAAGAAGGGGTAAAAATGTAGGATCTGGAGGGGTTGAGGAACCCAGGAAAATCAAACTTACAGAATCATCAAAACAAGTCTCATAGTGTCTCAGACAGAATGAAGAGCCAGTCATGGAACATGAACAGCTTTGTATATGCCCTGTGCATGCATGTTTTGGTTGTTGTCTTGGGGTGTTTGTGTGATTACTAAATGTAGAACTCTTCGACTAGAGAGATGGCTCAGCAATAAAGAGCCCTGACTACTCTTCCAGAGGTCCTGAGTTCAATTCCCAGCAACCACATAGCAGCTCACAACTGTCTGTAACTCCTGTTCTTGGGGATCTGACAACTTCACACCAATACACATAATATAAAGTTAAATAAATTATAAGAAATTTAAAAAAATAAATGTAGAACTCTTGGAATCTCTTAGTCTTTCCAATTTTTGTGACCTTTTCATTGCTATGCATTTTCTTTGTCCAGTTTGGTAAGAAATTTACCTAGTTTTCTTGAACCTTTTTATGAACCGTTTCTTTGATATCTCTTGGAAGCCTTCTATTTTGTGACAGATGAAAGAGGAGCAATGGACCTGGAGAAAAGAGGACTGGGGAAACAGGAAGGAGGGGAGGAAGTGGAAGCTGCAGTCAACATGTATGAGAGATTAATAAATGAAATAGAATATAAAAAAATGAAAATGCATTTGGTCTGAGTTTTTTGATCTTCATAATCTGTTTAACCCATATAGCACAAAAATCTCAAAACTCTTCTGGCATTCAAGTCAACCTCTTGTCTGACACATCTTGAAATTCCAAGAAACAAATTAAGGATTTCCAACATGCAATGGCATAGGATAAACTCCCATTCAGAAAAGGAATATAGTTGTGCTTCAGCCCCAAATTTAAGCAGAAAATCCTTGCTCATGTACACATCATTCCAGCCAAAAGACTAGATAGGCAGTCCACGAGTCTATGAAAGTAACATACTGACTACATTCCCAGACACAATCCCCAACTAATCCTACAGTTATCACAACCTACACATTGGGTGGAAAGCCTCTGCTCAAGTACGGGACACACCACAAGAAGAACAAGTAGGTAAACTGAGGAAAAGACCACATGCTGGATGAGAGGCCATGGCAACCATCAAAAATTCACATAGACTTTCTCCATACTTTCAGAAACCCTCAATATGGAACCAAAAACTCACTTCCCTGACCCAGTCTGTATTGTAGCTTGGAAATTGGGTGGAGACCCCTGGCACAAAGAACAAACCACCTGTCAGAATTCCATGTAGGCAAGCCCACAGACCTCTCCAAATCTTTCCTACACCCTCAAAACTTTCCCCAAGTTCCTTCTCTTTTCTGTTTGCAGTCCTAACCTCCTTAGGCTCATACTCCACTCTATAATAAAGGCTACACATACTGCAAGACATTCAGTCCCAAAGTTGGTGTACTGCATGTCCTGGCTTTCTGGGAACCTAGACTTTTTAGATGATGCCTCGCTCAGGCTAGATTCAGGAGGGAGGGCTGTGGAATTCTCCAAAGGAATGTGCCTTACCCTCTCTGAAAATTGGATAGTGGGGTGGGAGGGTATGTGGAGGCAATGATTAAAGGAGAGAGAACAGCTACTTTGATTGGTATATATAGAGGAAAGAGATAGCTTGTTTTCTTATTTTCAAAAAATAAAATGCCTAAAGAAGTTTTAAAAAGAACCTCAGTTCAACTATATGACACACAGACTAGATTAACAGAGATCAAAGAGAAATCTGCACCAAATGCTGGAATGTGCAAGGAGGTGGGAGGAACAACACAAGGACACCAGGATGAAAGAGTGTACTCAATACTCAGTAAAAGGGAGATTTGGAGTGAGTTTTCTTGGGAAGCCATAGATGTAAATACAAAGGAAAGTAAACACAGGAGTGTATATACAAGATGAAAGAGGTTAGCTATGCAGAATGAAAAAAATCATTTAGTAACTGCAGTGTAAGTGTATATAATAAGGAGGGAAGTATCTTGAAAAAGAAGTAACTTTTATATAAATGTAAAAAGTTATTATGAGACAAAAAATCAGCAAAGAGCTCGTTGTACATTTATTTAACTATATTTTAAAAACCCATAGGTGCTAAGATATTTGTCAGCAACTGTATAAATTTTGGCAATTTATTGAAAGAATTTTTCCTTGGTTTCTTGAACAGGGAACCATCAATGTAGATATGAGGGGGTGTATTGGAGTTAAAATACAGCAATATTATGATGTACATGGTCCAGAGAACATTTCAGTATATATTTTCAGCCTCTCAACACTTATTCATGACAGCTTACATCTTTGTCCTTAAAGACAGAAATTGTACCCAAACTGCAAAAAAGGAAAACTAAGTTTCTGTTTTAGTGAAGGAACTGTTTAATGCAAATGCTTCTGAAAAGTTGTCTGATGATGTCACCTCAGATTATGATGATGAGGAAAAATTTAAAAGAGAGGTTCATGATAATGAGGTGAAATCTAAAGGACTTCTAAATGTTCTGATTCAGATTTCTCACAGTATTTATGAATGTAGAACAGTCATGTAAATGATCTAAGAGAGTTGAAATACAGTCAGAAACTAAAAAACTGATTAATCTGATGGACTCTTTAAATAAAAAAAAACAGGAAGCAGTCCAAATTTCTTCCTGGCCAAAAAAAAAAAAAAACTCATGAAGGATCTCACAAAGGAGTCCATGGAGAAGCTCAAGAAGGATCACTCCCTTGCATCCTCCAGAGAGGAGACAGACTTAGATTCTCCTGAGGATTATACTATTAAAGAAAGAAAATTTCCAATAATCTCTATGGTCCAGAAGCCTGCAAATTCTAAACAGATTTCAACTATTAGCCTTTATATGGAAGTATTAAGAGAGGAGCCAAGAAAGAAGTCATTCAAGGATCTAATTTATTTCCAGTTATAGAACATCAGGATGCTCAAGGAAATGTTCTGAGAGTTCACACACCTTTAGCTTTTACACAACTTAAAGTACTAAAAAATGCTGGTTCTCAATATAGGACAAAAACTCTTATTTATTCAAGCAATTTTTTAGACAATACCAGTTGAAGCTTTCTCTCCTGTGGATTGGAAAAAAATGGCTAGAGCTTGTTTGTCGGGAGGAGATTATGAATTGTGGAATCATAATTCCATGAATATGTGAACTTATGCCTAATATTCCCAAAGCTCAAAACATGCCTATCTGGGGCTGAAGAGAGGGCTCAGTGGTTGGGAGCACTGACTGTTCTTCCAGAGGACCCAGGTTCAATTCCAACCACCTACATGGCAGCTCACAACTGTCTGAAAATCCAGTTGCAGGGTATCTGACACCTTCACACCAATGCACATAAAATAAAGTTAAATAAACCATAAAAAAATTTTAAAAAATTTTTGTTAAGTTTGACATGCGAGCAGAAGAAGGTGATTATAAAGATTTAGATCATCAGTTGAAATTTGATATGGCAGTATATGCTCAACTTAATATTCTAGCTGAAAATGGCCTGGTATAAATTACCTGGCGCTGGAAAGAATTGTCTAATATAGAACCGAGACCAGATGAATTGTTTCAAGATTTCGTTTCTCAATTGATGACAATTGTAGTGAGACATTTAAGAGATTCAGAGACTGAACATTACTTGAGAACAGTATATATGCTGTCTGAGAAATAAACTTGGAGCTGTTTGGTAGTGGCCTTCAGTCCTCCTTGTCTAACCTATGTTTGTGTCTTCATTTCTCTTCATCTAAATTTTCCTCCCTCTCAGTGTCCCTTCCTAGGGATCCCCAACTGAATTCTCCTGGACAGACCATATGGGGTCTTCCACCAAGCTTGAACAAAATTTACTACAGGTTCTGTATGTTGTTGACCTGAGATAAGGAATTTTGCTGCATATGCCTTCCATAAATTAAGAGATTACCTGGAAACAGTCTTACACTGTAGGGCACATTGCTTGGTTTTCAATGCAGAGCAAGGGTCTTCCCTTTAATGGTGCTAAATCCTTGAAAATCCCTCTTTGTCATCACTGGACTGACATCTGAAATTACCTAATGCTTTCTTTTCATTCCTTTCTATGTATTTGTTTTTCACTGTAGACCTAAAGGAGTCAGCAGTAACAACTATCCAACAGAAATAATGTTTTTCTAAGATATCAGTCTATTACTTTTTAAGTCTGCCTTAATAACCTTCTTGGCATATGGAAATATTAAGAAAGATTTGGAGCTACAGGATCACAAAAATAATCTCTAGTAAAATTTTTATAAAGTCTTCTAAGCTCTTGTATGTACTTACCAGAGCAATGTCACCTAATAGAGCCACAAGGAATGAGGCCAGGCTTGGGTTGGATGATCCAAAACTAGATGAGGCTATGAAAGCTTATTGAGAGCAATCAGAAATTTTATATATTTAGCCGGGTGGTGGTGGCACATGCCTTTAATCCCAGCACTTGGGAGGCAGAAGCAGGCGGATCTTTGTGAGTACAAGACCAGCCTGGTCTACAAGAGCTAGTTCCAGGACAGGCACCATAGCTACAGAGAAACCCTGTCTCGAAAAACAAAAAAAAAAAAAAGAATTTTTATATATTTACCAGAATCAGAACTTAATGGCAATTCCTGCACTCAATACAGTTGTAGTTCCCCAGATGCCATGAAGATTGTAAGCTATCAGGAAATATAAGTTCATTGTCTCAAAGCAGTTGTTCTTTAAAGTTTCCAAGCTTCCTTGACTACTAAGGGATTGTAAAGAGAAACACAAATTAGCCTGAATGCCTCTGCCTGAGTGAGTCCATCAATCTGTCAGGAACTGGAAGTCACACTGTGCCCCAGTAGCCATTGACTTAACCTGAAAACCCAGAGACACAGATCTCTCAGGCCTGATAGGCCAGATCAACTCCTTGTTTTCCTATAGGGCATTTTGCCCACTAAAATCCCATGCCCTTGACCTCCACTGCCTGCCAGCACTGTCAACATTCCAGGCTTTCAGGTCCTACAAGAACAGTCAGTTATGCTCTGTGTAGAGCTTTCCCTGACTTTTGTCATCCAAAGTCTCGATATCTTCAAAATTCTTCCAAAATCCATATTTCCAAGTCCACTACAGCAACAAAATCACTGTTGAGGTACCATTTTTTGTTCCTACTTTCATCTCTGTTGCTATCATTAAATTATCTAAGCAAAAGGAACTCTGGTCCTGTAGAGGTTTATCTAGTTGTTACCCCTAAATCAAAGTCCACCATTGTAGGAACTTAGGATCAAAAGTAAAGTTAATCACTGAAGGCAAAGTATAAGGAACCATTGTTTCTTGGTTTTCTCTTGTTCTTTGTCACTGTCTTATGCTCAGCTAGCTCTCTTAATGAGCCCATGCCCACTTGATTAGAGACATTGTCAACTCTGTGGAAGATCTTCCAACATCAATTGTCAATTAACACAATGTCTTTCAGACAGAGATTAGACATTCTGATCTAAGCACATGCTTAATTGATATTCCCTCAGGTGAACCTTGGCTTCGTCATGGTGACAGCTGAGACAAATTAGCACACAGACACAATAATATCTGAGAAGGTTTTAGAGAACCAAAGATAATTTATTAATCTTGTCAATGACTTAAGCAGTACAGAACTTTAAGCTAAGCCCTCTCAGCCTCAGTGCCTTAGTGCCCCACCCAGTCCCTGGGAAACTAACAGCTATGCATACAAATACTGAAATGTTGGGAACTTTCCATTGTAACATGATGGGGGCTGGCTTGTTGGGGTTTTTGTCCTGCCCAGTCCCCCAGCTCTTAAGTCCCAGAGAAAAATCAAACAAAGGATTCTATAAATTATAAAGCTGATTGGTCAGGCTTCTTACTCCTAACTCTCACATCTTGATTAACCCATTTTTCTGATCTATGTTAGCCATGTGGCTCAGTACCTTTTTCAGTTGGGCAGCTCACATCCAGCTGCTTCAGTGATCTGGGCAGGAGAGGGGGAATCAGCTTCTTCCTCCCTAGAATTCCTCCTACTCTCCTTGCATCATTTCCACTTCCTGTCTGGTTTTCCCACCTACACTTCCTACCTGGCCAATCAGCATTTATTTAAAACATGATTGACAGAATACAGACAATTCTCCTGCACCACTTCCCCCTCCTTTTTTAGAAAAAAGAAAAAAAAGGAAAATATTCATAGTCCATTTTTTGGGACTATGCTTTGTGAGCATAGTATTTCAGGCTACTTCCCGATGGTTGGGGGCACTGATATTCTTATGAGAACCTAAAGAAAAATTTAGAGTTGTGATCAAGTCCTGACTGGAGTATCCTGTGAGTCTTTATCATCTCAGGCAGCAGTCTTGAATGTGTTCTGGATGAAGAACTCTGATATCCAACCATTTGTTCCTACCGGAGATATCTCAGGTGGTCTCCCTTGATAAAAGATGATTTTTCTTAACTCTGAACAAATCTACAGCCTCTCATTTTCTGTGGAAACAAAATAAAAATCCCTTCTCCAAAGTAACATACCTTTTGAATTCAGTTTTGAAGCCAAGGCATTTTTAAAATACTTATCTTGGATTAATTCTGTAGCATTTATAAGCAAATAGTTTTTAGCAGCTGTTGCTCCTTCCTCAGCATTTAAAGAGAGCATAATAGCACAATTATCAAGATTCTCTGTGTGTTTTTTATCTTTATGTGGCTTTATTATAACCTGTAATTCTTTTATGTTTACTTTAACTTTTGGCTTATTGAGGCAGGTTCTCTGCATATCTTTGTCCTGGGACTCCCTCTGTAGACCAGGCTATCTTTGATCTCCCAGAGATCCATCTGTCTCTGCCTTCCAGGCTGCTTGTTCTTTTTTTTTATTCTGAGAACTTTAACCTTTAGCCTGTATATATTTTGAACACAATGTAAACCATTTAGAGGTTTTCTTATTCTTTGAATTTTTCTTTACTGTATATCTCTCTTTTTATGACCACATTGGTCTTTAATTTGTTAAGGAATATAAAGAAAACAACAGTCAAAAGTTCTTAAGGCATTTCAAGGTCCTTGCCAGGAAGCAAGCTGTAACAGTGTTTCCATAGTTGTGACTGCCTGCTTGAAAGAGTCAGTTTTTCCTCTTTTAAACAGTTTTAAACATTGCAGCTTTAAACAGTGCAGCCTTTTTTATGCTACGGCTGAAAACTGAAATGCTTTATTCTAATCTTTCCCAAGCGTTCCCAGGGTTTCTCTGGATTCAGTTATCCACGTGGGCACCATTCTGTAACATGAGGGGGCCTGCTTGTTTGTGTTTTATGTCCTGCACAGTCCCCCAGCTGTTTAGTCCCAGAGAAAAATCACACTGAAATCTCTGTAAGTTATAAAGTTGATTGGCCCATTATCTCTAGCCTCTTACTGGCTAACTCTCACATCTTGATTAACACATTTTTTTCTGATCTATGTTAGCCATGTGGCTCAGTACCTTTTTCAGCTGGCAGATCACATCCTGCTTCTTTGGTGATCTGGGCAGAAGTGGAAGGAATCAACTTCCTCCTCCCCAGAATTCTGCTCTCTTTGCATCATCCCTGAGAAAGGGGCAATTGACCCTCAGATGTTCCCTCTTACCTCAGCTGATCTGGCAACTGCTCTCCAACCAATTGTTAGTAATAGTACTTTTAAATAAGACAATCATAATAGTTTAAAAACAAACCCCAGACACCCGCCCTTGTTTCTGTGGCTTTTTGCTTTAAAATAGCCTGTACCACCTATTTAGGGTCTTTCTGGCTTCACGAATGCTGAAAGACGCTGTCATGGCAGAATTAATAAAATCCTCATGCTTTTACATCAACTGTGGTGTGAGAGATGATCTATTGGGGCAACTCATCCTGGTAGTTGAAATTTAAAGACCAACAACAGCAAAAAATCAAACATGAAGAAAGCACCCAGTAAAAAACACAGAAATGCCAGAAAATGGAAGATCTAAGATCAATAAGAGACAACTAAAAATGTTTACAACAGAAACTGTTTAAAAATGAACAATTGAGGATTAAAGAGCATAAGCAATATTCTGAATACAAATTTAGGAATGACTATAGATTTAGAATAAATCTAAATCTGCATCACAATGAAGAAATAATAACTTTCATAAAAGAAATTTCAAAAGAATAGATTTTTGGAGAATCAGGGAACATGTAAAGCAACTTCCTTTACTCCAACTTTATAAGTCACAAGCAGTTTTGAAAACAAGGTTACTGCTATTTCTTGTGTATGTTTGTGTATGAGAGAGAATGTCTTACATATATATACAAGTGACATACAAAAAAGGAGGCTGTCTGATCTGATGGATTGGGAATAGTAGAGATTTATTAACCTCCCATCTTGAGTATAATTATCTGAACTCAGGTATCCAAAAAAAAAGAATATGTGTTGAGCCACTTGCCAAGACATATAAAATCTTCTATCCAATAGGTCAAGCCTATCTAAGATTGATAAAAAGAAGAAAAACAAATCATAAAGAAAGAAAGAAAGAAAGAAATTATCCTTAGGAAAATGCTGCATCAAAATTAAAATTTTGTGTCTGGTAAATTCCCACAATTAAATGAATGGAATCCAATAACTTTGTCCAACAATTTACAACAGGAAAACTGAATCCAAAGCTACATTCACAGTGGAAGTACAAAGAATGCTCAAGGGGATTATGTATTGATCATAGCAACACTTTAGTAGCACAGATTCAAATAGAAAGATAGCAACAACTGTAACTGGAAACAGTAAATGGAAAGAGGCAGGTATCTAAGATAAAAAAATTGAGTCTCTCCACAGTTACTATACTAATAAACAAAGCTTAAGAAACTAATCACATAAGAGACTTTCTGGACATAATTGGTGAAGGTTTACCATTTTAAAGAAAATGAATAATATAGTTAAATTACATCATACATTACAGAAAAAACAGATTCTTGTAATATGACTTCTTTACTTTCCACAAATGCACATCAATGAAGAATGTGTACAAAATTTATAAAAGAATAATAGGGTTGGAGAGAAACAAAGAATAAAAGCAGTGAAATATTGTCAAGTTTAAATCAAAAGACCAAAGAAACCTTAGGTAAAGAAAAATGTGACTTGATGAATGTTACCCAGCTGCCTTTGATAATATATGAACAGAAATTAAATAATCATAAACTTTACAATTTTCACAGATTTTTTTTTCAAAATAATCCCTAAACTGTTATTTCTGATGCCCCAAGTTACTGATTTCTTCTAAAGAAAGAAGCCTCATGATACAGATGCTGTCTTTCAAATGGAGATTTCTTTCAATGGCTCTCCTGCCCATCATGCTTTCTTTTGGTTTCTGGGAAATGCAGCCCCACTGATGACCAATCCAAAACAACCAAAAAATAATTTAAAATTTGCTTTCTGCTACATGGAATATGGCTGGAGATTTGGATTGTGTCCTATCTACTTGTCTAACACAATGCACACCTGAGAAGTCTCTGCACATCAGAAATACCTTTGGTTTTCTGCAACTAAGCTTCACTGTATAACATCATTGTGGTTAGCAGCAACATCATGGTAAAAACTTTCTAAACATGCATTGCTGTAAGAAGTTTGATATCACCATTTTTCTACCAGTTACCAAACTTTTTAAAACCATTATAACACAAACCTGAAATTAGAATTAGGTATTCAAAACTTCTGGAATCTAGACCTTCAGCTTTCTAATCTCTCACTTCCCACTGCACAACAAAAGCAGTGCCCTTGTGGATACCCTGGAGAGTGACACAACCTGCATCATAGTCTCCATTTCCAGAGATGCAGAGTCTCCCTTTACCCTGTAAATCTACACACAAGGAGGCTCAGAGAACAAAGGGCCCAGTTAACAAGAACCACATGGACCAACATAACTACAGTCAGTCTCATGGTCCATCCAAGTCACAGCGGAAATGACAGTTCAACAGACCTGCTCTGAACAACTTTCACTTAAAATGGTATAGCTTGTGGTCTTCCTACTGCAGAGTCAGAAGAGAAACATGGAAAGACCCCACTAATTTGCCACTAGTACTCCTGATTGCTAACCCTTCCCAGAATTCCTACTTGGCTAGGGTCATCCAGCTGGGCCTCAGAATATTAGCAGCTCCCCTCAGGATGATTAGGGATCAAATGACTCAGACAGCACAGGTCATTCAGTGCTGCCCTGCCAGTCCAGCAGACAGTTCCCTAGTTCACTCTGTATTGTAGTACACATGATTCCACTCTCTTAGAGCACATCCTGTTCCACATCCAAAGCACAGGGTACTCTGTGCACACATTCCAGTGCACACTCACTTCTTAGTGCAGCCATCCCACTGCCTCAGAGATGGGAAATTCTGTAGACAAACACAGGTGACATTCATAAAGTAACTACTGTTACTGTATAACTGTTGTTACTCTGTAACTGTTGTTAATGAAAAACAAAGCAGGAGTTACAAAACAATTAGGGTCATGTTAGGGCTTGGAGGGAGCGATGAGAATGTGAATATGATACAGGTTTAATCACAAAACTCATTTTGAAAAGTTGAAACAGGAGCTTCCATCCAGAGGGCCTTCCGAGGGATCCTGCATCTGACGAAGGACGGCGATACAGTCGGTGACCCATATTGCAGCACCGGACTGAGCCCCCCGAGGTCCAAATGAGGAGCAGAAGGAGGAAGAACATGAAAAAAGAAATCAGTACTGCGAGGGATGCTATCACCCACTGATACAAGGGAACGGATCTGATGAGAGTTTACCAAGGCCAGTTGGACTGGGACTGAAAGAGGACATGATCTAACCAGACTCTCCGAATTAGGCCGGATTCTCTGACTGTGGCTGACCCGAAGTCTTTCTGAAAAGCCATTGACTATGACACTGGGACCTGTTTCCTCTACATATAATGGATTTTGGGGATCCAGTCTGTTTGGACACTCACCTGCCTGGACCTGGAGGGAGGGGGAAGGAACTGGAACTTCCCACAGGGCAGGAAACCCTGACTGCCCTGTGGGACGAAGAGGGAGGAGGAGGGGGAGTAGGGGGAGTGGGAGGGTGTTGGGAGGGGGGGTGGAAATGGAAACTTTTATAATTTAATAAAATTTACTTAAAAAAAAATAAAAAATAAAAAAAAAAATCCTGAAAAAAAAAAAAAAAAAAAAAAAAAGAAAAGTTGAAACAGACTTTATGGTCATGTGCTCCAGAGACAAGGGATTTGTATTAGAGCCCATTAAAGATGTCTTATATAGTTTCTCTAAAGATGAATATATTACTCCAGAAAAGTAACAGTTCTGTTTGGCAAGGCCAATACATCTGACCCACAACTTCTATTTTGGATGAGTTACTATAAATATAGCAATTATGTTTAAAGATAAGGTCTGTAACTTCCCAAGATTATTGATTGCCATGGTCTGTGAATGGCCAACAATGGCCAATCAGGATAATCACACCACATCTACAATGAACTGCTGATTCCACATAGGTAATCTCAACTACTGTTGAAGGAGGAAAGCTCTCACCCTCCATCCATCCTCTCCCTTTCTGCACTGTGTCTCCACAGCTTCAAAGTTGGTCAATTAGTTCAATCCTTGCACAAGTCCCTCTTCTTCTTAGTCCCCAATAAAAGCCAGAAAGATCAGCAAATACTAATTAACTGTTCTGTTTTTCTTTCTCATTGCTAGTTAATGCAAAACCTGGAAGAAACTACATGTTTCTTTTCCAAGCACTGGGCAATACAGACAGGCTTAGGTATTCAAAATGATTCTCAGTTAAGTAGCAAGAGGCAAGGCTAAACTATAGTAGATACTGCTCTACACAGAAATAAACAGTCACCATCAGGAGAGAAATGAAATGAAACTAGTAATGACTTAGAAACATTGGAGAGCAGAAACAAATAAAAAGCAGCGATACACTTAAATTGAATATTTGAAAATGATTCCAATATGTGATTTCTAAAGTGATAAAAATACTACACTTTTAAGATTAAATGAAACTTTGCTATATTGACTTTGAAAAAAAATAGGCCCTTAGCTAAGAGAGAGGACATCATAAATAAGAGATAGATTGATGTTGTCCATATGCATACGTTGGCTGCTGAGATCTCAAACCTGACAAGGAGAGTTACAGTCAATGGCCTGTTTTACAAATCTCTGAGCAGACTCAACGGTGTCAAGCAAGATCATTCATGTCTTCATAGGACTGTTTCCTAATTGCAAATTCAACATTCATTGACTCACAATAACCTTCCCAAAGTGTTCACCCCTCACTATTTGCTCTGTATTCATTAACAGGGAATTAATTAAAATAAAACATATTTGGAAATTACAACATCATTTCCCCTACTACAGTTGAGTCCTTTTATCATAATGGTGGCACCAACAGCTGATTGCCCATGTTCTGTCCTCTGCAGTGTACACGATAAACTATTCCTGCTATTCTGGTCTGAAGACAGAAGGAAAGCTCCATATGCAAATCCTTTTCCTATGACTCCATTGGATAGTCAACTACATGACTCAAATGCATAATTTTAAAGCTGTGAGGCTGTAACATATTTTTTTAAGAATTTTGAAAGTATAATATGGAGGACAGCAAGGTCATTGCCCTGGACAGCAACAGACCAAGGCCTCCTAAGTCAATATAACAGAAGTTGTCCCAGAAATAATTTTTCTAACAAGATGGAAGCACAGCTGTTCTAGAACTGATATGCCTTTCCATTGAGAAACCACTTCACGCATTTAGGAAATTAATAAAGAAAATTTTCTTTATTGATGGCATGCTTCCATCTCTGGCTAATGCTCAAAGAGGAGCCAGCTAAGATAGATTTTGAGTTCTACATATTCCATTATTGCTAAATGTCCTTTAGGTTCAGGCTCCAGGTTACACTTTGAGGAATTGAAATAGCAACAGACAAATTGCCAGGCTAGACAATTAGGCAGATGGGAAAGTTACACATCAAAAATATTGTCAGAATGATTTCTGAAGTACAAGGGTGACCTGAAACAACAAGGCATTCTTCACTGACAGTGTTCTGAGGTGAAGGTCACAGGGCATGAGAAAGACAGAACAAGTAAAATATAAAAAGGATAAAAGCTAGGGTGAAGAGGTCTTGAAGAAGGAATGTCCTATGCTTTTTAAGCTTCTTAAGCAACATAGCCTCTTGCCAGGCAGTGCTGGCACACGTTTTTAATCCCAAGACTCAGGAGACAGAGCCAAGTAATCTCTGTAAGTTTGAAGCAAGTCTAGTCTACAGAGTGAGTTCTTGAATAGTCAGGACAGTCTAGGATAGTCAGGATAGTCACTTTTGAAACTCTGTTCAAAAAACAAGAACAAAAAAATAGAGAAGAAAAGCATCCTGTATCTTGTATACTTCCAGGGGAGAAATGGAAGGAATTGGGAGAATTATCAGAAGTCAATAGAAACAATCACACAAATTTAGGTGGAAACAGGTCAAACAATTCTACACAAAGGGAACACAGGGTATCTCAAGATCTTTACTAAGTACAGAGTGACCATGGGGTGACAACCATAGCTCCATATGGTGGGAAGATTTAGTCCCCTCCCCGACCATTACAGCTCTTTCAAACATATTCCTGGTTTTAGAGATGGAGCTGTGTTTTATTATCAATACATTAGCCCCTTAGAGAATGTTCCCGAGAATGTTCTTTCACCCTGCCTGAGATCCTAAATGAAAGCCTCGATTGATGATGTCAGTTCTTACCACAACCCTATTTTACTTTTCAAATATCTGTCACTTAATGTCATATAGTCCATCTGGCAAAACTATGCTTTTCTTAAAAAGAGAACAAGAACTTTGAGGCACACCAGGCCTTAAGGTTGTTTGTGACCTTGTAATGCCTCCTTGAGCAGCTTGTTAGAGTCCTCTTTTGATATGCAGAAGGGCCCAGTGACTAGTTTTAAATCAGTGATAGCTTCTTTGTAATGGTTTGGAGACAAATATCTGCAAAAAACTGGTGAACAATGCATACCCAAGCATCCTAATCTCTACCAGTACTGATGAGCATATACTTAAATTTTGGGTGTTTTAGACACAGCTCTCCCTCAGCTGAATTGTACTTTGTGAGACTTCCCTATTTCCTAAGCATTGGTAAATATTCTATATATCAACAAATCTCCTCTTCCACATTACAGCATAGCAGTGCCGTGCAACCCAAAACATGAGAATCTTTTGATAACCTCCACAAATTAAAAATTAATGATGACTATATGTGAAGGTTAACTGAAAAGTACTGAGTGTCAGAAAGATACTGGAGAAACTAGGCCTCTCCGAGTTTGTCAATGTGTTTTCATGAATGTATCAAGCCTGCAGAAATTAACAAGAAAGATGTTTGTACACACAGCTCCCTGCTCCCAACTCTCTAAACAAATGAAGCCTGCAGAGCAGTTATTCAGAGGCCTGCCTGCAGGTCCACAAATTAGCAAGGACCACATAGGACCTCACGACACAGCGAATATTGTGGCAGGTTTCCACCCAGATCCAGGGACAATGCACCACACTGTCTCCTACACCTCACCCTCTGCACCTTCCCATCTGGAGCCTGCATTCTCTCGCTCACCATACTGTTGTTTCCCAGCTCGCCGAAGCTCTCAGTTCTTCATTTGCCCTTAGCAGTAAACGCACCACAGCACAGGAAACCGCTGGCACCAGCTCCTGAGGAAAACCAATCATGAAGGTGGGTCACAGGAAGAGCCCTGCACCACTTCTGACTGGCAGGCCACCTGGAGAGCCTGATTGGTTACCAAGGCCTGAGTGGCAAGAACACCTCCCAAAGGGCTAAAATGTGCTTAAAGAGACAGCACAAGGGTTCCTGTTCATTCTTTTCTGCCCCTATCAAAGGTCTTTTCTAGATCTGCCAAGATAGGCATTTCAATAGCACTTGCACCTGTCTCCAGTCGCAGATACTGTCACAGTCCTGCACTCCATTGGAACTTTGCCTTTTTCTTCAGAAGAGAACATCGCTAGCTAGCTTGTACAGTACCCTATGCTAGGTGGGTGCAGTGATTTCCTGTCCTACATGGAGAAGGCAGCCCAGACTATTAACAGCTAAAATAGTTTTAAGATCACAAAAGGAAATGTTTGTTATGTGATTTCATGCTGAGGTCAAATGAACAGAAGGTACATTTTACCAGGTTGTCACAGGGATTTCAGAGAACCGTGAGGAAGAAGCAGGAACCAGATCTCAAAAAAGATCTTTCCCTCATTAGAAGGCTGGTGAAGCCTCCATGGCTGTTTGAGTTTTATTCCTGAAATTCAGAGCAAATTCTAGACAATTGAAAAACAATCAAGAGAGTAGTGTTCGTGGAAAATTGAATATGTAGAGAATAATGGAGCTAGAAGAATGCCTTTATGATCACTGCTGTTAGCCAGCACATTCCTCCATGGACTGGTACATAAAAATATGCAGCTGCATTATTCAAGATTCTCTACATAAACAGGACAGGTAGAATGAATCTCACCATTTTAGTAGAAAGTGGGCTTATTTGAAAGTCTCACAAGCTGTGGTCCATGTAGTCTTAAAAATAGCTGCCCATCAATGGAAATTGGAAGAATCCAGTAGATTGCTTCACAGCCTTTAGTCTAAGATCAAGTGAAGAACCCAGTAGTTGTTCAGTCCTTGAGGATCAATGTCTCAGCTGGTTTTCAGTATACACCAAAATTCCAATGAAATCCACTCTAATGCTGGTAATCTAATGAACTTGATCACCAGAGCTGGATACCAGAGCAAAAAGAGAGTGTCTTCCTTTAATATCCTTTCTATATGTCAGTTGCTACCAGAAGGTGAGATCTAGGTTAAAAATGGATCATAGTCTTTGTTTTTTTTTGTTTTGTTTGTTTGCTTTTTCTGTTTTTGTTTAGTTTTCCTTGGTCTTTTTAAGACAAATTTGTCTGTGTAGCCCTTAAACTCATCCTGTAGGCCAGACTGGTTTCAAGCTCAGAAAATTCCACTGCCTCAGCCTCCTGAGTGATAGTGTTAAAGGTGTGTACTGCCCCCAAGCAGCTAAAAGTGGAGCTTGCTAGGAGGTGATGGTGCATGCCTTTAATCCCAGCAGTTGGGTGAAGAGTCAGGCAGATCTCTTTGAATTCAAGGGCAACTGGCTCTAGGAGAGCTAGTTCCAAAACAGGTTCCAAAGCTACAGTGAAACCCTGCCTCAAAAAAAAAAAAAAAAGCAAATGTGGAGCTTATCACCTCAGTTGATCCACATTAATGAAGGGTTCATCTTTCCAAAACATTAAATGAAGTAAAATTCCTCTCAGGTATAATCATTTCTTTGTGTAGTCAATATTCTCAGAAGTAGTCAGTATGATTACCAAGAATAGTCATCTCAAGAACCAAAATGGAGAAATGAGAAATTTTTTGTCCCTGCAGGAGGCGTCAAAATCATGGGAGTTTTTTCCAAAGCAGTCGCTTTCCTAACAAATGAAGCATGGAGATTTTATGTAGGGAGTCTGAACATGCTCATGTAATATTCTCTCTCTTCTTAAGCATGCTTAGTTAAAAAATCCAGTTCTGAAAATGATCACAATGTAAAAGCAGAGACATCTAGGGACATCCTAACCTCAGACATGCAGGAACATATATAAATTATAAAAACGGTGGAAAGAAATGCTTTGGCATGTTCACATTTTCAATTACTTCTTAGTTGAAAATTCAGTACATGACAATGTGAGAAGTCAATTGTCAAACTTCATGTTTGGTCTAAAAGGTAACTGGACAAAGACAATTATTCTCACAGACACAAAAGATAGAGAGCACAAAACCAGAAAACTTCAAGATAAAGTCATCCAGCAGCACTGTATACTGTGCTCATAGATGAATAGTCATTATGATCTCTCTTAACCTCAGAATAAAGTTGCTTTCATTCTGATCAAGCTGTTTAGGGAAAAGAACATGGCTGCTTTTATGCAACACAATAAAGACAGGAAGATCACTGTGGGTTTTAAAGCCTGTATTACACAGTCTACACAAAATACACACACACATACACATACACACATGAAGGGGCATGGTTGATTGATTGTAAGGGGGAAAACTTACACAACCAGAGATCTCATGAACATCAGGTGAGCAGAGAACCAAAAAGAGGAAGTGGCAAGGCACTTCCAACTTCTATTTGTTTTGTCTATTTGTGTGTCCTAAGGGAAATACCTTAAGCAGAATGTGATTGACTGAGATTTCCCATCATCTCCCCTTTGTCTAAACAAGATTGAATTAAACCCAACATACAGTAGGAACCAAATATAAAATTACATACAACAAACAGTATTAAGCAAGAAACATATAATAAAGTTTTATTAAGATGTCTAAATAATGTAGAGGGTAACTATAATTATCTAATCTTTAACTCCATCAAAGATCTGAGAAGGGAAATAATTTTATTTAAGCAGCCAGGAAGTATAAGCAAGAAACTTTTGAAATGTGTAACAAATGAAAAAGACAATTGATTATTTGGGCAATCATCCAAAGTCTTGTTTGTAATGTCAAGTCAACCAACTTTGGTTCAGGCCTAGTATAATTGACATGTCATTTTTAAAGGCAAGGAACCTTTTAGAACTCTCTTATTCTGTTTTGGCAAGATAAGACAATTTTGTTTTTATCTATTTATGGATATTTTGTAATATTGTTAGTGGTTGAGGTATGGGCTTTTTTTGCCCAAAGGCCAGTTTTTTCAAGAAGAAGACAAGCTCCAAGTGGAGTGTCTTTGGTGCTCAACATTTTCTTGGGGGTAGAGCGTTGTTGTCAGGAGTGATTGTGTCTTGTTAGCATGTAATTTTAGGTTAGATTAACGGCCATTTTTTATAGTTCTTTTAAGAGGTTGAAGATTATACTATCTATACTAAATATAATCTCTATGGATCTAAAGAATCTGATTAGCCTAAGTATAAATATGACAAGCATATGACTATTGATTTATAATTCTCAATATCTATCTAACTTGAAGACTAAGAGAATGAACAACTGTGCAATAAATGAGGATAATGACCTCCAAATGTAAACAATGTATATCATTACATAAACAATATATGAATATCTTAATCAAAGGTAGAAATGTATACATATATATATATACAAATAGAGGTAGAAGCATACTCACATACAATAAACAGAGGTAGAAATATACTCATATGCAATATTTAATATATCAATATACAAGAATCAACACCAATACAATTTTCTAAAAATAATAGCTCATAAATACCAATACAGATTCCCCATCACACACACACAAACACAGAGAGAGAGAGAGAGAGAGAGAGAGAGAGAGAGAGAGAGAGAGAGAGAAACTCAATAACATACAAGAAAAAAATCACTGGGATATTGGGACAATATAGTAATCACAGTGGCAAAGGCAGGGGTTAGCTCAGTCTTCTTAACTCTTACATCATACATTAACCGTCAAATATTGTTGTGTTAACGAGGTGGCTTGATACCTTTCATCAGTGAGGCTTTCTCATCTTGTTTCCTCTTAGTCTGGATGAGACTGCAGATTCAGCCTTTCCTCTTCCCAGAACTCTCCTGTTCTGGTTGCCCCACCTATACTTCCTTCCTGGTTACTGGCCAATAAGCACTCTATTAAAGCAATACAAGCAACAAAACTTTACAGGGTAGAAGACAATTGACCCTCAGCAACAAGTTTTTGTCCTTATTGGAATGGACACTTATTCTGGTTACGTATTTGCCTTTCCTACCTGTATTGCTTCTATAAAACCAGGATCGATGTATTTACAGAATGTCTTATATATGAGATTTGTATTCTACAGAGCATTGCTTCTGATCAGGAAACTCACTTCCTAGCCAGAGAAGCCTGAGAGTGGGCCCACATCATGGAATCCTCTGCTATTACAATGTTCTCCAGCATCCTGAAGAAGGTGGACTGATAGAAAGGTTGAATGGACTTTGTTCATTTCAAAAAATAATTACAGCACCAATTAGGTTTCAGCATATTTAGAGCTGCGACAATTTTCTGCAGAAAGTCCTATGTGCTCTGAATCAGCACCCAATATATGATACGGTATCTCCTGTAGCCAGGATACATTGGTCCAGGAATGTAGGGCTGAAACGGAAATATTTTTACTCAATAATATGACTACTGCTCATCTAGGAAAGTTTGTGCTCCTATTTCTGTCACCATAAGTGCTGATGGCCTGGTGGTTTTGGTACCAAAGGGGAAGGGCTCCTGTCAAGAGACACAGCAAATATTCTACTAAACTTTAAAAGTGGACTTCCCTCTGGTAATATGTGCTTTGAATGCCCTTAAGTCCACAGACAAAGAAGGAAATAAGAACTTAAGCAGGGTGATACATCCAAATTATCTTGGGGAAATTAGGTTATCTCTGCACAATTGAGAAGAAGGATTATGTCTGGAATGCAGGAGATCCTTTAGGACTACTCTTTGTGGTACAGTGCCTTGGGATCAAAGTTAATGGGAAACTACAACAGTCTTATCTGGGAAGGATGGCAAAGTCACATACCTATCAGAAATGAAGGTATGAGACACATCTCTAGGAAAAAACCCAAAACCATGTGATTTTTTGCAGAGGGTGAGAGAAATGCAGAATGTGTAGTAGAAAATGACTGTTCGAAATACCACCCACGGACATGTGACCATTGCAGAAATGATAACTTTACCTGAGATGAGTGCTTCCATTCCATTTTGTTGATAATGCATTTGTACTGTTATTTCTATATTATTTCAATTCCTTATCACATGCTGCACCATCAATTAAGAGAATATCAGTGGTTATCAGAAGTAAGTTTGAAATACTAGAAAGATATCTGCCAAGGACATTGTCACTATTCTAAACATATGATTCATTTGGAATTGTATTTGGTATACTTACATTATGTTTAGACATAATTACAACCAGGTAATTGCTTTTCATTTGGAAAGTAATAAGTTGATATGATTATATGACAAGTTGACAAGGGATGCATTGTGATAGCTGTTCTTGGTTATCATGTTTACTGCATCTGGAATGAGCTATAATTCAGAAACGGAGGGCACAGTTTTCATCTGAACCACAAGGCAAGAAGACAACATGACTTTGATCCAAATAATGAGCATGGATTACACATATCTTTAAACTAGACCTTGAGGCTAGAAGACACACTTTAATCTGGGTCATAACATCTGCTGTAAGGTGATTGGAAAATAAAGGTGGGCTGTCATTTCTCTCTGTGCCTTCCTTCACCTTGTCAACATATGTGGTTCTTCATTGTCATTTAAGTCTACTTCTTTGGGATTCCAGCATATACACAAAACAGCTGGGAACCCAGTCTTGTGGGACTGAGTAACTACTAGATTCTTAGACTTTCCATTTAGTGCCAGCCATTGTAGAACTGAAATCTGTAAGTTATTCAAATTAATCCCCATATATACACAAATAAATAGTTGAGAGATATGAAGAGAGAAAGAGAGAGAGAGAGAGAGAGAGAGAGAGAGAGAGAGAGAGAGAGAGAAAGAGAGAGGGAGAGATTTAGTCCACAATTTCTGTGACTCTAGAGAACCCTGACTAATACACTGGGATTTTCAGTCAGTTAAATTTCTATACAGCTAGTTCCTAGTTTTTCAATTTATGCTCTAACTACACATCTGAACACTTTTAGCAAATACTTCAGTACCACATTATATACATTTACAGAAAACAACCTTTTATATTGCAATAAGTTAAGAATATGGGAAATCATGAAGCATAGGGTTGATTATTATTTCTGATAAAAAATTTATTAAACAGTAAGAACCATTAGATACATGGCAAGATTTGGTTATTTGTTTTGATCAAGCTGATTAGTACTTGTTAGTAGAAAGATATTTACCTATTGATTTAATCTTGCTGTCATTTGGTCAAGCCTATTAAAATTTAAAATTAAGCAAAGTGATGCTTAAAAGGGAAATACCACCGTTAAAGCTTCAACCACCAAGGAATAAGAAAGTAACCTCTGTCCCTATTTCTAAAGCCACATTTAGAATTGTAGTTGATTGATGGGCTCCAGAGATGACACTGTGATACTGACTGTTCTTCTAGAGGACCCAAGTTTAATTGTCAGCACTCACATGGAACCTCACAACTGTGTTTAGCTCTGGTTCTAGGGGACATGACACCATCACGCACATATACATGCACATGTAACACGAATGCACATAAAATAAAAATAAATCAACTTAAGTGAATAAACATACTGAATGAAATTCAACATCACTTGCTAAATGGAAGTATCTTATTCTAGTATCATCTCAACTAAAGTGATTTTTAGAGGTATGTGTGTATTCTTTAGTTGCTAAAGCTGAAGATATAAAATTAGAACCAGAGTCAACCATAGGAGTTACCAAATATCTTCCAAACAGATTTTAGGGTGTGTTTCAATCAGATATCCAAATAATTCAGTAGTAACAATTGTCTCAATTTCCCCTTTAATAAAGAAAGCTATCTTGGCAGGTTAAAATAAAAAACTTTTAAAGATTCCTGACCAGTAGGGGCCCTGACTTCTAGCAGAGGGCCATAGGAGGGGTGAGTTTGCTTCGGCCCATGGCAGGGTCTGGGTGAGGAGGAGCGCGGGCTTTCGCGACCCCATAGACTCCCAGGTCACCCTGCAGTGCTGGCTCCCCCCTCCCTCCTGCCATCCCAGCTCCCACACAGGTACGAATTCCTATATTTCTCCCTTCCCCCTGGGGCCATAAAATTTCCCCAGCTCAGCTGCCTTGCGAGCTGGGCCTGGTCTGTAGGCACATCCCGGCTGGAGGCAGTTCCTGGGTCTTAAAGGCCTCCCTGAGGATAGGTGGACCAGGTGCCAGATCAGCGACATTCCTGACCAGCAGGGGCCCTGACTTCTAGCAGAGGGCCATAGGAGGGGTGAGTTTGCTTCGGGCCTGTGGCAGGGTCTGGGTGAGGAGGAGCGCGGGCTTTCCAGACCCCATAGACTCCCAGATCACCCTGTAGTGCTGGCTCCCCCCTCCCGCCTGCCATACCAGCTCCCATCCAGGTACGAATTCCTATATTTCTCCCTTCCCCCTGGGGCCATAAAATTGTAAGTGCATCCCAGAAAGAGGGAGTGCCTGTGCTTCAATAGCCTGCCTGAGGAAAGGTGGGCATTCTGTCAGTGAATTCCCTGCCCAACAAGGGAACCTGACCTGGTACCAGAAGTTCCAATAGAGAGCATTTGAAGTAAGAGATGGGCAGACGCCAAGGCAAGACCTCATCCAACAATCTGAAAAACAACATGAAAACACCAGATCCCAAAAACCCTACAATAGAGGGACTTGAACACCTTAACCCAGAAGAAGTGGAAAAAAGTGCCATTATGAAAGCAATAGAGTCCCTTAAACAGGATATGAATAACTCCCTTAAAGAATTGGATGAGAAATATAACAAAAAGTTTGAAGAAATGAGTATAGAAATAGATGAGAAATATAACAAAAATTTGAAGAAATAAGTAAATCCGTGAATGATACCCTGAGAAACCAAGAAAAAACAATCAAACAGGTAAAGTAAACAGTTCAAGAATTGAAAACTGAAATGGAGGCAATGAAGAAAACACAAACCGAGAACTGACTGGATATGGAAAATCTAGGTAAACGAACAGAGACTACAGAATCAAGGATAACCAATAGAATACAAGAGACAGAAGAACGAATCTCAGATTCTGAAGATACCATAGAGAAAATAAATGCTCTGGTCAAAGAAAACGGCAAATCCAACAAATTCTCTTCACAAAACATTCAGGAAATCTGGGACACAATAAAAAAACCAAATCTAAGAATAATAGGGATTGAAGAAGGAGAACTGCAGATCAAAGGCCCAGAAAATATATTCAACAAAATTATAGAAGAAAACTTTCCCAATCTAAAGAACAATATTCCTATGAAGGTTCAAGAAGCATACAGAACACTGAATAGACTGGATCAAAAAAAAATCCCCTCACCATACAATAATCAAAACACAAAACATACAGATTAAAGAAAGAATTTTAAGAGTTGCAAAGGATAAAAGTCAAGTAACTTATAAAGGTAAACCTATCAGGCTTACACCGGACATCTCTATGGAAACCATGAAAGCCAGAAGATCCTGGATAGAGGTACTGCAGAAACTAAGAGACCATGGATGCAAACCCAAACTACTATACCCAGCCAAGCTATCGTTCACTATCAATGGAGAAAACAAAATATTCCAGGATAAAAATAAATTTAAACAATTCGTTGGTGCAGGAGAATTATCTGTATTCTGTCAATCATATTTTAATAAAACGCTGATTGGCCAGGCAGGCAGTATAGGCGGGAAAACCAGACAGGAAGTAGAGGTGATGCAGATGAAGGCGTAAGTCACAGACAATCCCACACCAGTTTGGAATTATGATTAATAGAATGGTTATTTATTCAAAGGGGAAAAAACTTACAGATTACCGTCCCAGACAACAGCCCCTCCACGCGAACAGGAAAGGAGTCCAGGGGCCGGAAACGGAGCCGGAAGACAAAGACAGAGTGGAGGACAGCCGCTGCTTTTTTTAAAGGGAGAGAGACCACGCCCCAATGGGCTGGTAACTCAGCGGCGATTGGCTGAAGGAGCTGAAGGAACTCCCACAGCATCTCCCCCTTTTGTTTAAGTAAGAGAGTTCTAAGCCTACTACGCAATTATATACAATAAGTACAAACCTACGAAATTATATACAATAAATACAAATATCCTATTCTAACTAGCTTAAGTCTTGTATAACAAATAACTTGGCCAAGTCATGAAAGGAAAGTAACTACATTTATATAATCTTCAATCCCATCGAAGATCTGAGAAGGGAAATAATGTTATCTGAGTAATTAGGAAGTGCAATCAAACAACTTCCAGAACATATAACAAATCGCAGAGACAACTGGCTACCTGGACAAACACCCAAAGTCACATTTGCAGCGTTGAAGCAACCAACTTTGGCTAAGGCCTGATGTAACTGACATACCATTTTCAAAGGCAAGAAACTTCAAAACTATCTTACCCTGTCTTGGCAGGATATGACAGTCTTGTTTTATCCATTTACGGATATTCTGTAACTCTGTCAGTAGTTGAGGTATGAGCATTTCTTTACCCAAAGGCCAGTTCTGCCAAGAAGAAAGGCTCCAGGTGGAGTGATTATGGGTATTTTCCTTTGTTTTTTTTTAAAAAAAGAGAGGGAAATGGTGCGGGAGAATTATCTGTATTCTGTCAATCATATTTTAATAAAACGCTGATTGGCCAGGCAGGCAGTATAGGCGGGAAAGCCAGACAGGAAGTAGGGGTGGAGCAAAGAGACTGGGAGAATTCTGGGAAGCAGGAAGGTTTCTCTCCATTCCTGCGCAGATCACTGAAGAGGTAGCATGTAACTTGCCCAGCTGAGAAAGGTATGGAGCCATGTGCTAACATAGATAAGGATAATGGGGTAACATAAGTTATAAGAGCTAATAAGTAGCCTGGCCTAATGGGCCAATCAGTTTATAATCTTATGGAGTCCTGTGTGTGATTTTCTTTTGGGATTTGTCGGCTGTTGGGGTACCGGGCAGGACAGAAACCCCAACAAGCCAGCCCTCATGCTACAATTCGTAGCCACAAATCCAGCCTTACAAAACGTAATAGAAGGAAAATCGCAACCCAAGGAATCCAACATTGCCATCACTGCCTACGATAACCCAGACATTTAGCGACCCTTCACAACCACAACTCAAAGAAGAGAAACACACAAACTCTACTACACACACACACACAAAATAATAACCGGAATCAACAACCACTGGTCAGTAATATCACTTAATATTAATGGACTCAATTCACCTATAAAAAGGCACAGACTAAGAGATTGGATACGAAAACAGGATCCAACATTCTGCTGTTTACAAGAAACACACCTCAACCACAAAGATGGATATCTACTCAGAGTAAAGGGTTGGGAAAAGATTTTCCAAGCAAATGAACCTAAGAAACAAGCGGGCGTGGCCATTCTAATATCTAACAAAACTGACTTCAAACTAAAATCAATCAGAAGAGATGGAGATGGACATTTTAAACTCATAACAGGAACAATTAATCAGGAGGAAGTCTCAATCCTAAATATCTATGCCCCTAATATAAAAGCACCCACTTATGTAAAAGAAAAACTTTTAGAACTCAAGGCAGTCATCAAACCACACACACTAATAGTAGGAGACTTCAACACACCTCTCTCATCAATGGACAGGTCAATCAAACAGAAACTCAACAGAGAAATAAGAGAATTACTAGAGGTAATGAATCAAATGGACTTAACAGATATCTATAGAACATTCCACCCAAAAAGGAAAGAATATACCTTCTTCTCTGCAGCTCATGGAACCTTCTCGAAAATTGACCACATACTCCGTAACAAAGCAAACTTCCATAGATACAAAAAAATATTAGTAACCACCTGTGTCTTGTCGGATCACCACGGAATAAAGTTAGAATTCAAAAACAATTCTAACACCAGAAAGCCTACAAACGTGTGGAAGTTGAACAGTCAACTACTGAATCATCCCTGGGTCAAGGAAGAAATAAAGAAAGAAGTTAAAGTCTTTTTTGAATTTAATGAAAATAAAGACACAACATACTCAAATCTATGGGACACAATGAAAGCAGTGCTAAGAGGAAAGTTTATAGCACTAAGTGCCCAATTAAAGAAAACGAAGAAAGCACATATTGGAGAGTTAACAGCACACCTGAAAGCTCTGGAAAAAAAGAAGCAGACTCTCCCAGGAGGAGTAGAAGATTGGAAATAATCAAACTGAGGGCTGAAATCAACAAAATAGAAACACAGAAAACAAACCAAAAAATCAACGAAACAAAAAGTTGGTTCTTGGAAAAAATCAACAGATTGACAAACCCCTAGCCAAACTAATCAAACAGCAGAGAGAGAACACCCAAATTAATAAGATCAGAAATGAAAAGGGGGACATAACAACAGAAAGAGAGAAAATTCAGAGAATCATTAGATCTTACTACGAAAGTTTATATGCCACAAAGTTGGAAAATGTACGAGAAATGGATTGGTTTTTAGATAAATACCATATACCAAAGTTAAATCAAGACCAGGTGAACAATATAAATAGACCTGTTAGTCACAAAGAATTAGAAGCGGTTATCAAAAACCTCCTGACCAAAAAAAGCTCAGGGCCAGATGGTTTCAATGCAGAATTCTATCAGAACTTTCAAGAAGAGCTGATACCTATACTCCTTAAGGTATTTCACAATATAGAAACAGAAGAGTCATTGCCAAACTCTTTTTATGAAGCTAGAGTTACCCTGATACCAAAACCACATAAAGACACAACCAAGAAAGAGAATTACAGGCCAATCTCACTTATGAACATCGACGCAAAAATTCTCAACTAAATCCTGGCAAACCGATTCCAAGAACACATTAGAAAAATTATCCATTATGATCAAGTAGGCTTCATTCCAGAGATGCAGGGCTGGTTCAACATATGCAAATCCATTAATGTAATCCATCATATAAATGAACTGAAAGAAAAAAACCATATGATCATCTCATTAGATGCTGAAAAAGCATTTGACAAAATCCAACATCCCTTTATGATAAAGGTGTTGAAGAGATTGGGGATACAAGGATCATACCTAAATATAATAAAAAGCTATTTACAGCAAGCTGACAGCTAACATCAAACTGAACGGAGAGAAACTCAAAGCCATTCCATTGAAATCAGGAACAAGACAAGGCTGTCCACTCTCCTCATACCTCTTCAATATGGTGCTAGAAGTTCTAGCAATAGCAATATGACAACATAAGGAGATCAAGGGGATTCGAATTGGAAAGGAAGAAGTTAAACTCTCGTTATTTGCAGATGATATGATAGTATACATGAGCGACCCCAAAAACTCTACCAAAGAACTCTTACAGCTGATAAACACCTTTAGTAATGTGGCAGGATACAAGATCAACTCCAAAAAATCAGTTGCCCTCCTATACACAAGGGATAAAGAAGCAGGGAGGGAAATCAGAGAAACATCACCTTTCACGATAGCCACAAATAGCATAAAATATCTTGGGATAACTCTGACCAAGGAAGTGAAAGACCTATTTGACAAGAACTTTAAGTCTTTGAAGAAAGACATTGAGGAGGATACCAGAAAATGGAAAGATCGCCCTTGCTCTTGGATTGGGAGGATCAACATAGTAAAAATGGCAATTCTACCAAGAGCAATCTATAGATTCAATGCAATCCCCATCAAAATCCCATCAAACTTCTTCATAGACCTTGAGAGAATAATAATTAATTTTATATGGAAAAACAAAAAACCCAGGATAGCCAAAACAATCTTATATAATAACGGAACGTCTGGAGGTATAACCATCCCTGACTTCAAACTCCATTACACAGCTACAGTATTGAAAACAGCTTGGTACTGGCATAAGAACAGAGAAGTCGACCTATGGAATCGAATAGAAGACTCAGATATTAACCCACAAACCTATGAACACTTGATTTTCGACAAGGGGGCTAAAGGTATGCAATGGAAGAAGGAAAGCATCTTTAACAAATGGTGCTGGCATAACTGGATGTCAACCTGTAGAAGAATGAAAGTAGATCCATATCTATCACCATGCACAAAAATCAAGTCCAAATGGATTAAAGACCTCAACATTAATCTGATCACTTTGAACCAGAGAGAAGAGAAAGTGGGAAGTAGTCTACAAGACATAGCCACAGGAGACCACTTCCTAGGTAGAACCCCAGTAGCACAGACAATAAGAGAATCAATGAATAAATGGGACCTCCTGAAACTGAGAAGCTTCTGTAAAGCAACGGACACTGTCAGTAAGACAAAAAGGCTACCTTCTGGCTGGGAGAAGATCTTCACCAACCCCTCATTTGATAAAGGCCTGATCGCCAATATATACAAAGAACTCAAGAAACTAGACAATAAAATTCTAATTAACCCAATTAAAAAATGGGGTGCTGATCTGAACAGAGAATTCTCAACAGAAGAACTCCAAATGGCCAAAAGACACTTAAGGTCATGCTCAACATCCTTAGCGATCAGGGAAATGCAAATCAAAACAACTATGAGATACCATTTTACACCGGTCAGATTAGCTAAAGTCAAAAACACCAATGATAGCCTATGCTGGAGAGGATGTGGAGAGAGGGGAACTCTCATCCATTGTTGGTGGGAATGCAAACTTGTACAGCCACTGTGGAAATCAGTGTGGCGGTTTCTCAGGAAACTGAGGATCTACCTCCCTCAAGACCCAGCAATTCCACTCTTGGGAATATACCCAAGAGATGCCCTATCATACTACAAAAGCATTTGTTCAACTATGTTCATAGCAGCACTATTTGTAATAGCCAGAACCTGGAAACAACCTAGGTGCCCCTCAATATAAAAATGGTTAAAGAAGGTGTGGAACATATATACATTAGAGTTTTACTCAGCGGTAAAAAAAACAATGACATCTTGAATTTTGCATGCAAATGGATGGAAATAGAAAACGCTTTACTGAGTGAGGTAAGCCAGACCCAAAAAGAGGACTATGGTATGTATTCACTCATAAGTGGATCTAGCCATAATTAAAGGTCTTTGAGCCTATCATTCGAGATCCTAGAGAAGCTAAATAAGAAGGTGAACGTGAAGAAAATCTTGTACTTATCCTCCTGGAGATTGGAAATAGACAAAAGTCCCAGGTAACCTCGGGTGCATGGAGGGGTGGGTGGGAGGGTAGTTGGAAGGGGAGAGGGTTAGAGAGAAGGGAGTAGGGGAAGAATGGGGAAAACTCGGGGGACTGAGATGGGGGAGGGAGGAAGGATGGATATGGGATCAGGGAAGAATATATCTCAACTAGGGGAGTCATTTTAGGGTTTACAAGAGACTTGATTATAAATGTGATCCCAGGTCCAAGGAGAGATCCCAAGATTGTTCTCTGGAAAGAGGAGAGGGTGTCTGAACCGGCCTTGGCCTATAACCATACTGATGAAGATTTTGCCTATCACCATAGATCCTTCATCTGACGATGGATGGCGATACAGATGGAGACCCACATTGGAGCACTGTACTGAGCCCCCATGGTCCAAATGAGGAGCAGAAGGAGTAAGAACATGAAAAAAAAACTCAGGAGCGCGAGGGGTGTGATCACCCACTGATACAAGGGGACTGATCTAATGAGAGTTTACCAAGGCCAGTTGGACTGGGAATGAACGAGCATGTGATCCAACCAGATTGTCTGAATGTGGCCGGATTCTCTGAATGTGGCTGGCCCGGAGCCTTTCTGAAAAGCCATTGACAATGACACTGGGACTTGTTTCCTCTGCATATACTGCATTTTTGGGATCCAGTCTGTTTGGATACTCACCGTCCTGGACCAGGAGGGAGGGGGGAGGAACTTGAACTTCCCATAGGGCTGGAAGCCCTGACTACTCTTAGGGATAGAGAGGGAGGAGGAGGGGGAGGGGGGAGTGGGAGGGTGTTGGGAGGAGGGGCAGAAATGGAAACTTTCATAATTTAATAAACTTTGAAAAAAGAAGCTTTTAAACAATGGGTTAATAATTATGTTTGACTCTAAAAAACAATATGGGTTAATAATTATGTTTGACTCTAAAAAACAATATGAACAAGAAAGTTTTGTTGGTTTTTTGGAAGTTAATGGATTAATGAAATTTATTTTACATATCACTGTAGTACAAATTCCAAATGTTCTCAAATATAAAAAGCCATAGATATTAAGAAACATCAGAGAAATAAAGGAGCCAATCACTATAAATCTCTTTTACCTCTATAGAATTCCTAGACAGAAATGGGAAAAACCTGTCTCCATGAATCCTCATACTGAATGCTGTGGGTTCCATTTCCTTCCCACTTTAATAATACATAATCCACTGAGCACCAAAAACCACCTGCCCCACTGTAAATAGCACTGCACTTTCCATTTCAGGCCACCTACAACTGATTAATCACACTGACTATATTCATTTCAACACAGTTTGGTCAATA
This sequence comes from Myodes glareolus, assembly GCF_982192425.1. Taxonomy (NCBI): domain Eukaryota; kingdom Metazoa; phylum Chordata; class Mammalia; order Rodentia; family Cricetidae; genus Myodes; species Myodes glareolus. The sequence continues at coordinate 60,392 of NW_028263278.1, forward strand.
ACTCAGGCATATTCCTGTTCACTCTCACATCTTAAATTAACCCATTTCTATTAGTCTATGTATTGTCATATGGCCATGGCAATACCTCATTTTCTACATGTCTTCTTTCCTTGGCAGCTGACTGGTGTCTGCTTGACTCAACCCACTCTCTCTATATGTTTCTGTTCAGATTTCCTGCCTGGTTTACTCTGTTAAACCATTGGCCAAAAGAGCATTATTCATCAACTAATTAAAGCAACACATATACAAGAGGATATTCCACATCACTCATCTTCTTGGGGACATGATTGTTTTGTTCATAAATTTATTTCCTGCTGCCTGAGGGTGATGGCATTTTCATGGGATCCTTAAAAGAAAAATGTGCATTAATCTTCACATTTTGGGAGAGGTAACTCTATCACTTTATGTCCAGTTTCTGTGTAATGGGACAGTGCAGGGCTTATCTCAAGCTCTGGCTAACGCAGTCTGTGAGGCTGGGTCATCTCAGCTAGGTACCTCAAAATCCTCCTGAGCAGTTTGTATTCCAAATAATATCTTTAGGTGGTGTTTTTCAGCTTTGTATTGTTATTATAGTCCTTGTGGAATCTTTCTTGTGGGGAGTCATCATTCTTTTGAAGACTTCAATGGTTGCTGTTAGTCATAGACTCAGAAAGAGTTAACTATAAATAAATGCTATGATTAATAAACAATAATAGAACTTAAAAAATAATTGTAATGGCATTCTATTCTTTTCTGTGAAGACGAATGTGTCCTGCAAACTGTCGATATCTTCTAAGTGGAAATTAAACAGCTTGTGGCAAGGACAGTATGTACTGCAGAAATTATGTATTGAATACCCAGGATCAGTAGATGAGATGGTGCTGGCTCCCAGAGTGTATGTATTCAATTCAACCTGTAAAGAATTTGGGCTTGTCTCTGTAGTTACTTAATTAGAATAAGATAAAATATCCAGAATGCTTTTGCTACTAAGTGCAGTATTTGCAAGGATAATTTATATTGTGTCTTTCAATAAAATATAAGCATTCATGAATGAAAAGTTATGTCAAGGATTAGTTTTGAAGGTACATATGTATATAATAAAAAAGGGGGTTTACACTCGAATGCCTAATTGTTTTGTAATCTTTGTGTAATTTACATCAGTTAGAAAAATATTATGAAGTACACAAATTAAAAATATTTTACCAAGATATCATGGTTCATACTGTTTGATTTATTTCATTCCTTATTTTTATTTGTTATTGTGAAAAAATAAAATTTCAACCTGGTTTAATTGAAATTATCCTGAAATCACAACAAAGTAAAATCCACTGACTTTTTGTATTGGATGTGCTGAATTTACAATCTGAAATTATTTCTGAGATAGATTTTACTCATATAATTTCTCTAAACAGTAAATAATTGTGTATTTAATAAAGAGAATTTAATAGTATTTTTAACAGACTGGCTTATTTAAAGGAGTAAAAAGTTCTCAGATAGATTTTCCCCTTGAGAATTCTGAAGATAGAACCTACAATAAGTGTTAACAAGCCCTTTATTTTCATTTTATGTATTTGTTTCAGCATTCCTAAACAAATGGGTGAACCTTTGTAAGGTTTAAGAAATAGTAAAAGGAACACCAATCTAAATATTTTGGGAAAGGGAAATCATTTGACACAGGGTCTCATAGGACATATTACCCTGGTTTGAAACTATTGGTGATACTCCTGCATCATCTTGCTATGTACTGAGATTTAAGGTATGAACCACCAAAATGGGCATGCACAATGTTTATTTAATGCTTTCTTTTGAGACAGGTTCTTTCTATGTAGACTAGCCTGACCTGAAAGGCAATATCCTCCTGTGCCCATACTCAATGTGTTAGGATTATAGGTAGGGAACAACTTGCCCAGATGAAATCTGTCTCATTTGTCAAGCTCTGATATGTTTTATAGCCCTCAGTCTTGAGCTGGGGAGATCACTGAGAGGATAAAATCACTCACTGCCAAAAGGATGATTTCAGTTCTATTTCCCATAACCACACAGTGGGCAGGAGAAAAGAAGCTTCACAAGGTTGTGTTTTGACCACCACACATGTGCTATTCTACTCTTATGCCCACAAATCCAGATGTATAGACTCACATATAACATAAACACACATGATGGGAGTGAATAGAAGTAAATGACTAGGAATTTAAGAAATCTATATAACACAAAAATCTTCTTAACATTGAAATCTGTACTCACATATCAGAAATAGAAGAAAATTCAATTCTCAGAGAAAGGAAGCTAGAAGCTTTGGGACTCTGTTAATTGTTGCTTGTGCAATTTCAAGACTCTCTTTCAGTCTAGAAATCTCCGATGAATACTGGAAACGAGGTTGATGAGGGAATGATGATAGTTAAGTGTCCTGGCAGAGGTGAGAGGGGGAAGAGACAAGCTGTGAAAAGTCAAGCAGGCCTTCTAGGACTGAAGTCCTAGTCCGGGTAAAACGAATCCTTTGTAAATTTTTCCACATGGGCCCTAGAAAATACTTCGAAGAGCAGTACATCAGAAGACACCAGGTAGACTGGATATCTGGGATTCGGGAGCTTGCTGAGAGGGTGAGAGCCACTGGATTTATGAAGTGGTCTGTCCATCTAACATAGAAGCAACGAATTTAATTAAGGTCACATTTTTTAGAGATATAGCAGGAGACAAAAAGTACCTTCAGATTTCTAATCTCTCTTCTCACTGCGAAACAAAAGCACTGCCCATGTGTGTACTCTGGACAGTGGTACAACCAGTATCATTTCATCCAATTCCCGGAGTGCAGAGTCTGCCTGTTCCTAGTATATGCATACAAAGTGTGGCTCAGAGAACAAGGGCCACCATTAACACAAATGGCAAGGACCAACATAACTACAGTCTGGCTCATGGTTCATACAAGCCACAGCAGAAATGACAGTTCAACAGACCTGCTATGAACATCCAACACTCATGGTTCTGTAGCTTCTGGTCTTCTTTACAACTCTCTATAGTAGAGATACAAGAGAATTATAGAAAGAACCTGCTAACTACTTGCCATTAGTACTCCTGACTGCCAACACTACCCAGAATATTTCATTGGCTAGGGATACCCAGCTGGGCCTCACAATATTAGCAGTTCCCCTACTGAAGGATCAGACATCAAATGACTCAGACAGCACAGCCCTTCAATTCTCCCCTTCCAGCCCAGCAGACAGGGACATAGTTAAGAAATTTTATATTTAGTATACATTATTCCACTCTCCTAGAGCACATCCTGTTTCTCATACAAAGTACAGGGTCCTTTGTGCACACATCCCATTACACACAATCTTCCCAGTGTAGACATCCCTTTGCCTCAGAGATGCAAAGTCCTGAAGACAAAATAAGGTCACATTCATAAAGTAACTACTGTTACTGTGTAATGATTATTAATTTGTAACTGCTGTTTGTAAAAACAGAGAAGGAATTAGAAAACAATCAGGGTTTTGTTAGGGCTTGGATGGAGCAAAGATAATGTGAATATGATGCAGTTTTAATCTAAAAACTTACTTAGAAATTTGAAACAAGCTTTATTGCCTTGTGTTCCAAAGCCAAGGAATTTTTATTAGAGCATATTAAACTTTTCCCATATATTTTCTCTAAAGATCAACATCTTAATCCAGAGAAGTAACAGTTCTGTCAGGTAGGACCACAATAGTTTACCCAGATATTCTATTTTGGATAAACTACTTTAAATATAGCAATTAGGTTTCAGATAAAGTCAGTCCCTTACCCAGATTCTTGATTGACCTGGTCTGTAGAGTGCAAACAGGGGTCAATCAGGACATTGATAGAGCGTCTACCACTGACTACCTGATTCCACATAGCTAACCTCAATGACTCTTGAGGGAAAGAAGATCTCAACCTTATCCCAACTGCTCCCTTTCTGCACTGTGCCTCCACCAGCTTTAAAGGTGGTCAATGAGCTCAAGTCTTGTACCAGTCTCTCTTCACTTGTAAGTCCCCAATACAAGCCAGAATAATTTGCAGAAACTTGGAGTAGACAGAACAGAATGCTGTGTATAAGGGACATGAGGCATTCTTTAACTGCTCTGTTTTTCTTTCTCACTGACTACCCAAGATCAAACCTGGAAGGAGATACAGGACATTTACCCCATCACTGGGCAGGAGAGGTAAAATTAGGTGTTCAAAATAGTTCTCATTAACTTAGAATGAAGCAAGCTTTAACTATAGGAGACATTGCTCTACACAGAAATCAAACCAAGATAACTCTAGAGAAACGAAATGAAAATATTAATGACTTAGAAAGATGACAGAACAGAAACAATTAGAGATAAAAGTAGCAAAACACTTAAGTGTTTGAAGATGATACCCAAAAGTGATTTTTCAAAGGAATGAGAAAAATGCACTTTTTAAAAAGATTTATTTATATATTATGCATATAGTGTTCTGCCTGCATACAGGCCTACACTCCAGAAGAGGGCACCAGGTCTCATTTTACGTGATTGTAAGCTACCATGTAGTTGCTGGGAAATGAACTCAGGACCTCTGGAAGAACAGCCAGTGTCCTTAACCACTGAACCATCTCTCCAGCCCTAATAATGCACTTCTAAAATTAAATAAAACTTTTCTACATTGACTTTGAAAAAAGAGTAGACCCTTCCCTGAAAGAGAGGATGTCATTAATAAGAGATAGGTTGATGTTGCCCATATATTTATGTTGCCCATATATTTATATATAATATATATATTATATATATAATAATATATTTATTATATGATCAGATATGAGATCAGATCCTGACAAATAGAGTTACAATCAGTGACCTGTTTCTTGCATCTCTGAGCTGACATAACTGTGTCAAGCAAGATCAATCATATCTGCATAGCATCGTTGTGTAATTGCAAATTCAATGTTTTTTGGCTCAAGATAACTTTTGCAGTATGTACATCCACACAATCTGTTCTGTGTTCATTCACATGACATTAATTAAAACATGCAGGGAAAAGAAAATCACTCCCCCTACCACAATCAGGCAATATTTTATAATGGTGGCTCCAACAACTGACTGCCAATGCTGTTTCTCCTGCAGAGTATACAATAATTTATTCCTCCTATTGTCGTTTGAAGACAGAAAAAATGCTCCATATGCAAATCCTTTTCCTGTGACTGCATTGAATAGTCAACTACACAACTCAAATATATAATTTTAAAACTGCGAGGTGGTATAATCATTTAAAAATTTTGAAGGCAAAATATAGAGGACACTCAAGGTAATTGCACTGAAAACTAACAGACAGGGATGAAGACCACTTGAGTCTACCTAGGAGAAATTGTCTCAGAAACTACTTTTCTAACAAGAGGGAAATACAACTGCTCTAGAATTAATATGCCTTTCCATTGAGAAATCACTTCACACATTTAGGAGACTAATACAGAAAAATCTCTTTAATGCTGGTATGCATTAATCTCTGGGTAATGCTCAAAGAGGAGACATCTTAGACAGATTTTGCATTTCATATATGCTAGTATCCTTAAGTGTCCTTTAGGCTCATGATCCACAGTATTTTTTTAACAATTGAAATAGAAACAGGTAAATAGCAAGTCTGGACATTTAGGCAGATGGGAGAGTTACACAGCAAAGATATTCCCAGAATATTTTCTTAAGTACACCAGTGAGCTGAAAACAGCATCTCATTCTTCACTGACAGGGTTTTAATGAGAAGAACACATTGAATGAGAGAGACAGGACAAGTAAAAGTTAAAAAGGATAGGATGGGAAGGTATTGATGTAGATATATCCCACTCCTAGTAGACTTCTTAAGAAAAATAGCATCTTACTAGGCGTTGGTGGCTCACACATTTAATCTCAAGACTCAGGGTGAAACACCATGTCGTTGTCAGTGAGTTCAAGGACAGCCTGTTATACAGAGTGTGTTCCAGGAGAGTCAGGACTGTCCCAGAGAAATGTTATCTTGAAAAAACAAAGAAGAAGAAGAAGAAGAAGAAGAAGAAGAAGAAGAAGAAGAAGAAAAAGACAAAGAAGAAAGAAAGAAAGAGAGAAAGAAAGAAAGAAAGAAAGAAAGAAAGAAGAAAGGAAGAAAGAACAAAAGAAAGAAAGAAAATAAAAAAGAAAGTAAGAAAGAAAATATTACCATTTTGCATATACTTCCAAAAAGGAAATGGAAGAAATATATGAATTATAAGAAGTCACTAGAAACTATCACACAATGAGACAAGTTTAGGGGGAGGCTAGTCCAACAACCCTACACAATAGGTACACAGGGTATTTTGAAATATCTACTAAGTGCATAGTTGCCTTGAACTGACAACCATAGCTCCATATGGGGAAAGAACAGTTTTCTCAAGATCTGCAGCAACTCCTCCACAAAGGCCTTGACACAGGCCATTGCCAGCTCTCCAAAGTATATTCCTAGTTTTACTGAAGGAGCTCTGTTTTATTATCAATACATCAGGTCCTTAGTGAAACTCATAAGGCTTAGGTCCCAAATTATACTAGATCTCCCAAGGTTATACCTCTTCCCTGCCTGAGAGCCAATATCAAATTTTTGATTGATCAGGCCAGTCCTTCACACAACAGCATTTTACATTTCAAACACATGTCACCTGCTGTCATATTGTCCATTTGGCAGAACTATGTTTTTCTAAAAGGAAACCTGGAACTTTATTGCTAATCGGCCTTAAGATTGGTTGTGACCCTACAATGCGTCATTGAGCAGCTTGTAAGAGGTGTATTCTTTGACTTGGGGATGGGCAAAGTGACTGGTTTTAAATCAGTCATGGCTTTTTTATAATGGTTTGGAGCCTCTGGACAATCCTGGTAAACCATGTGTACTCAAGCATTCTTATCTCTAACAGCCCTGATGAACATATTCTTATCTTTTGAGTGTTTAGATGCAGTCTTTTCTGAGCTCCATTCTATTTTATGAAATTTAACTATTTACTAAGCATTGGTAAATCCTTTATATCACTATTCCTACAGTTCTACATTAATAAGTTGGAAGTGTCATTCTAGCCCCTGACATCCATCCCAGACCCATGACCTGGAAGTTGCTTTTGTCTGGACCCCAAACCCAGCATGCCAGGTTCTGACCCCTCTCACAGGGTATTTAAGTGAGCTTCCAGCAAGGAATAAGTGGTTCTGGGTTTACATGTGCTCCCCCATTTTCTGTCTCTTTTGCCATGCTTTCAGGCACCCAAGAGCATTGCACTTAAAAAAACAATGGACATTTACATTTGATTTAATCTGTTTTAATTGGACTTTTGTGTGCCAACAAAGTGCCTTGTCTTAGAATTTTTTTCTAACATGGAGGTACCACCAAGGAGGTTCAGTTTTTCCTGTGGACTCAGGTCCCAGGACAATGCTGGAAATTGCCCTTCCTGTGCACGTACTCCACCAAGCGCGTTGGCTTTAATTGGCGAGATCCCCTTTATAAATTTCATGCGGGTAGGGATTTGAGGTGACCTATTCACTTTTCAGGCTTTTGTTGAAGACTCAGACATGCCAAAAGCCTGGCAAACACAGGCGGCAGGCCTCTTTCTGAGATGAGATTTGGGAAGGAGATGTCCCTGGCCAATTTCTCATTTACTCCGGTTTCCTGCCTCAATGCCATTTCGGTGGATGCTCTGCAATGGCCTTGAGTCACAGGCCTGCATTTAAAGTGGGTTTTTTGTGATTCCTAGCCGATTTCAAAATGCCTCTAAGCAGGAATTTATAAATTTTTTTTAATTGAGACTATCCAACTTAAAGCAATTACGCTCCAAAATCCAAGCTTTTCTAAGTGCACCATCATTCTTACCCTCCCCTTCTGCCTTTCTCTCTCTGTTTATTTGCAACCAAGCAACTAAGCAGTTGGCCACACCCCTATTTCTGCCTTTTTTTGTCTGCTCATTAGTAGACAACTCTCTTTTCCTATGTTAGGATGCTCAGGCTCTGTAAACAGTTCTGTCATCCTTCCTCCACTGCCATCTCTCTCTGTGTGCTTAGTCAAAGACAGATCTCTTGTTCTGCCCTAACTTCCATTTAGCCTCCTCCCACTTGGCTGCCTCCTCGCAGTTGGGACCTGGTTCTCAAGTGCCCCAACTTCCTGTCCCCCCTCCTGCTTGTTCATATACAGCACTCTCATGCCACCCTGTAAGCCCAGAAGATGGGCTCTGGCATGACTCTGATGTGCCCTGTCCCCTAAACTGAGCATAAGCCAGATACTCAGCCTTGTCGTCCGTGGCTGTGGCAAGAATAACAAGGACTCTAAACATAAGTTTTATGTACATGTGTGCTTCCAAAGTATAACAGCTCTAAAAATTTAGCTTATATGCCCAGTTTAAAATACCAGGTTATAGTACCTGGCTCTCGAGTGTCTTTAGAGATCTGAGATAGTGGCATTTGAACAACAAGAGCTTCTCACACATAGACATGCCAGATTTTGCAGCACCCTATGGCTTCTTCAAGAAGACAGAAGACCTGATGTCTCCAGACTTGCTCAGGGTTTGGCAAAGTCACCCACACAGAAGCAAAAAGAGGCCTTGTACCACTCATCTCCTGGATGCTTCACCCAGGGAATCGATCCCCTCATCTTGGCAAGACAGTTACACTAAATCTTCCCCCTCACAAGAAAATCTTTGGGCCTCTCACACACAGCAGCCAATAGCAAGCACTGCCTCTAAGACTGATGTTCTCCAAGGACAAGGAGAGGGTTTGAGATTGCCTGCTAGCCAAAAGCTGTCTCATTTTTGCTCATTAATTTTTCCGAGATCTGTCTAAAGGCATTTGACAACTCAGGGTACTCTTCTTTGACAGGCCTCAGAGTCCAGGTTTAACTGGTTTCAATCTTCAGAGATTCATAATTTCCCATTTTCCTTTAATTGTCTTCTAACCTGAAGCAATAGCCTGTTGGTATTACACTAAGACATATAATCTGTTCCCATTCTCTTTCAGGTTTCTGGAAAGGTTCTATTGCCACATCAGAATCATGTCTGGTAAAATTCAAGGTTTTTAATTTTTTTAATTGTTTTACTGTTACACTAACCTTAGCCGGTTTTAAGCATATTTTGTAGGTCATTCCTGCTGCTTAACCAGAGACCAACCTACAAGGCACTCTGAGGACAATGCCAAAAGCACCTGTACCAACTCCTGGGACTTTCCCATTGGTACCAGCTCTCTTAGATCAAGGACACCTGCCAGTTTTTCTGGATTAAGAACACCTGCCAACTAAAATCTAGTTTCCCCTGCTATTGTGTCAAATCCCAAGGATAGTTCCATTTTATGGGGCCAGTAATAACAATATTTTTCTCCTAGACACTTGCCTTCTTACCTCACTTAAGAAACAGTTGCATGCCATTTCTGGGATGATAGTGAACAGAATGCCTTTCTACACCCACCAACTTTCATCTCTGCCCCTCCCATGAAATCCCATGCCCACTTGAGTATACACCTTTTTTCCAAAGAGAGCCTAAAATATCAGTCATAATTATCATCTCAACTTTCTGTAACCCCTACATCTGAAGAGTCTGCAGTGTTAAGTTGGGAGAATCACCCTAGCCCCTGGCATCAATCCCAGACTCCAACCTGGGAGTTGCATTGAATTGGACTCCAAATCCCAGCATGCAAGTTCCTGACCACTCCTCAAGGGAGGGTCAAGACCACTCCTACATGGTATTTAAGTGGGCTTCTGGAGGAGGAACACATAGTCCCAGGTTTGCATGTGCTCCCAGGTTTGGTCTCCCCTGCCATGTTCTGTACCAGCCAAGAGCCCTGTGTTTAATAAAACATGGGCATTTTAATTGATTTAATTATAGTTACAATATTTAGTCAACTTACATTTGGCAAAGTAAAGAATATCATATATCCTACCTTTGTGAGTCTCAATATTTATATCTAAATTACATACACCACAATTAAGGAAAACTATAACTACATAGTTTTGAACTCAAAGAACCCAGAAGTACATAATCTTAGCATGGAAAGTCTGTGGCAGCAAAAGCAGAATCTTCAATTTTCTGTTGCAAAATATGTGTGGATTGTTTTTTATTAGATGTCATAAATCAGTTTTCCTTAGCATGAGGAATTATTTTATTCAGCTAGGTAATTAAGCAAAGTTCCATATTTCAGTTATTCATTTATTACTATCACTTTGGATAATTTAGCCATGATCTTCTGTGTAGCAAGGATTTTTTTTTCAAAGTTTATTAAAATATAAAAGTTTCCATTTTCGCCCCTCCTCCCAACACCTTCCCACTCCCCCCACTCCCTCTCCTCTTCCCTCTCCATCCCTAAGAGCAGTCAGGGTTTCCTGCCCTGTGGGTAGTTCAAGTTCCTCCCCGCTCCCTCCAGGACCAGGAAGGTGAGTATCTAATCAGACTGAATCCCCAAAAATCCAGAATATGCAGAGGAAACAAGTCCCAGAGTCATTGTCAATGGCTTTTTAGAAAGACTTTGGGCCAGCCACATTCAGAGAATCCAGCCTCCTCCAGAGAATCTGGTTGGATCAAGCGCTCCTTCAGTCCCAGTCAACTGACCTTGGTGAACTCTCATTAGATCAGTCCCCTTGTATCAGTGGGTGATCGCTCCCCTTGCGGTTCTGATTTGCTTTTTCATGTTCTTCCTCCTTCTGCTCCTCCTTTGGACCTTGGGGGGCTCAGTCCAGTCCTCCAATGTGGGTCTCCGTCTGCATCGCCATCCATCGCCGGATGAAGGTTCCCTCTGATCTTGCCCTCCCTGCTCACGTTCTTCTTCCTAGCAAGGATTATTTAACTTTTTTTTAAATTTAACTATATATTTTTCCACTACTATCCTTTACTCTCCACTTTCCTTCTCCTATGGTCCACATGTCCCATGTTTATTCAGATATTGTTTTCTCTAAGTCTTATGTACAATAGATCCATGAATGTCTCACTTACGTTCCTTTTTGATGTCTATGTTCTGTGGCATTGTGAATTGTAAGATGGTTTTCCTTTGTTTTATATCTAAAAGCCTCTTAGGAGTGAGAACATACTTTATTTGCCTTTCTGGGTCTGAGTTAACTCACTCTTTTATGATGAATCCTAGATCCAGCAATTTGCCCATAAAATTCAAGATTCATTATTCTTATGCACTGTGTAGTACTCCATTGTGTAAACATACCATAATTCTTCAGTGCAGGGGTTGTTTTCAAGTTCTGACTGTGACAAATAATGATGCTGTGAACATAGTTGAGCACTTGTCCTTGTAGTATGGTTAAGCATCCATTGGGTACATACCCAAAAGTGATACTGCTCTGTTTTGAGATAGGTTGTTACCTTATTTTCCTCCTTTGTTTTTTTTTTTATTTTTTGGTTTTTTTTAGACACAGTTTCTCTGTAGCTTTGGAGCATGTCCTGAAATAGCTTTGTAAACCAGGCTGGCCTCAAAATCACAGAGATCTCCCTGTCTCTGCTTCCCCAGTGCGGAGATTAAAGGCAAGCACCATCACCAGGAGGTTTGCTTCCTAATTTTCTGAGAAATCACCATACTGATATCCAAAGTGGCTGTACAAGTGTGTACTCCCATCAGCAATGGACAAGTGTTCCCTTAATCCTGTATCCTCTCTAGCTTAAGTTGTCATCAATGTTTTTGATCTTGGCTATTGTTACAGATATAAGATTGAATTTCAGAGTTGTTTTGATTTTCACTTCTCTAATTGCTAAGGATGTTGGAAATTTCTCTGTCTCTCAGGCAATTTAGATTCATATGTTGAGAGTTCTCTGTTTAGATCTGTACCCCATTTTTTATTGGATTATTTGTTCTTTTGATGACCATTTTTTTTAGTTTTTTATATGATTTGAAGATCAGTCCTCGGTTCAGTGGGGGGCAGATGAAGATCTTTTCCTATACTATAGGCTGCTGTTTTTGTATTATTGATCATGTCATTTGGTTCTCAGAAATTTCTCAGAATCAATAGGTCCCATTTGTTGATTTTTACTCTCTGTGTCTGTGCTGCCAGGGTTATATTTAGAAAATGGTCTCCTGTGCAAATGAGCTCAAATATACTTCCCACATTCTCTTTTTTGGTGATTCACTGTAGTTGGTTTTATGATGCGGGCTTTTTGCTTTTTAATATGAAGTTGAGCATTTTTTAAGTTTTTTTTTTAAAAATTGCTGAGATTTACATGGGAATGGTATTGAACCAGTTGATTGCTTTTGGAAAGATTTTCATTTTTACTATATTAATTTCAATCTACCAAAGGGCATGGGAGATCTTCCCATTCTCTGGTCTCTCCTTCAGTTTCTTTCTTCCAAAGTGTAAAGTTCTCGTCATACAGGTCTTCCACTTTTTTAGTTATTCCACAATATTGTATTTTATTTATGGCTATTCTTAAAGGTGATGTTTTTATGATATATTAGTTGCAGCCATCTTTCTATTAAAAAAAATATTTCTTGTAACCACCTTCTATCTACCATCCTGATGACCACTCACAAACTTCTGCTAACCAAAATTATACCCCCAACTTCTAAGAGAAACTTTAAACAAAACATACAAATGAACTCAGATGAGACTTGACTCTTTATGCCTGTCATATTTCACTTTATGGTATCCTTCAGGCTTAAAAACATGGTTAAAATTTTTAGGTTTTCATGTTTTACAACATGTTCAGTATTACTTTATAATTGTTATTCTGCAAATTTGGAGTATTTTTTACCATTCTTTTCTGATTCTAAAAACATGAGTCTTAGTTTCTAAAAGTTTAGAATTTGATTACCATTTTCTAAAGAATCATATTATGACTATATTGCATTTCTCATTCATTTTCTGCATTATATAATTAGTTTTTGTGCCAACCTTTTCCTTGCTGTTGTAGAACCATCCATGACATGTTCAGCCAGAAGCAGAGGTGTTAAATTTCACATTAAGAAATTCAAAATACCTCATGAGTTCTATGTCACTAGATTTTTAGATCACCCCTGACCGCAATCCATTTCTCTTTCCTGTCAAGATGTGAGTTCCTAAGCCCATCTTTGTATCTTTTCTGCAGTCTGTAGTTCCTCCTGTACCTCTCAGTGCTCACACCCTGACCTGGGCTTTAGACAAGGCTTCCCATGGTCTGTTGAGTTTGAGGACATCCAAGCAGATAAACCAAATTTTTAGGATGACCAGCTCATAATCCTCAGTTCCCACAGCTCCATTCCCAGAGATTCAACTGGAAGGCCATGTTATATTCCCTGGGTGCTGACCATGGATGATTTTTCTTGTTACGGAAATTTATGTTGAGCTCCAGGGACCACTTCCAAGAAGCTCAATTAGACTGTGGTAATTAAACATTGCTTTTGGTGATCTTCATAATCATACAGATGTCCTGCTAAGGAGGAAGCTCTATGACAGTCATCAGTATTTCCCATAAGAATAGGAAGCCTCATGTGATTTGAATTCCAGGGAATTTCCTGACCTTTAGAAAATGAATCAAAGGTTATAGCTCAGTATAGGTTGTAGAACAGGATTCAGCATCCATGAGTAGAAGGCACTAGTGAGGGTTTTAACTTTCATCTACCTGAATCTCAACCTGTGTTACTTTGGAGAGGACTAGTCTACCTTCTTCTGCACAGTTGCACCTTTATAGGATAGAAAGCTCTCTGTGATTCTTTGTAGCTGTGTTCCTTGAACATTGAGTACTTTATTATACTGACATGTTCAAAATTACTGATATTTCAATATGTTGTCCAGGAAAGTGTCTATGCCTGATATAAAGGCATCAAACCATATCTTCAGCAAGGTAGTCACTGTGATCCACAACAGCAGAAATCACATGGACTTCTCTGGTCCCCCTCATCTTGGTCCTGGATTTTCAGCTTTCTGACTTCAATGACAGTGTTGGACTCATGTATAATTGCTCTAACTCAGAACACAGCTTGAAGCACTAAAAGTGAGATGTGGTTCTGTCCAATAATGTGTCATTTAGTTTTTCACCACTGTGATATAACTTATTGACATCTGGAAATACTGAATCTCAACAGAGAAATGTCTCTATCAGATCTGACCTGTGAAGAATGTTTTTTGATTAATGATTTAAGTGGGAGCACAAAGACCACTGTGCATTACGATACCATTGGACAGGGTAAGCAAAAAGTGAGGAACAAAGCACTAGTCAACATTTCTCTTCTTTAGTTCCTGATGTGACTTCCTCATTGATTGACAGGTGGCAATTGAGAAATGTAAGTCAAATAAGTCCTTTCCTCCTCAAGCTGCTAAGGACATTGTGATTGATATCACAATAGAAAACAAACTGGCACAAGTAAAAGTGCAATCAAAGTCACATTTCAAGCAATGTGGCAGTCATGACAGAAATACCGAAAGAAGAAATATGAGTAACTTCAATGTGTGAATATAGTCATACGTTGTTTACTTAGTGTATTAACTTTGATTACTAAATTTTGGAGTAGAGAAAGAATATAGTACTCTAAGTATCTCAATTGCATCAAGCTGCCTTGTCACTGATCGTATTACTAATTGCAGAAACGTTGGACAACATTTGAAGGTTCTCCTTACCTATTCACTCATCCAGTTACCTAGTTTTCTTTCAGTTTGCTGACTCTCTTACTTTCTTTTTTAATTCCTCTCTTTCATTTCTTCCTTTGGTGTGTAGGTATGAAAAATTTTAAAATACAGGAAAAAAAGATAAATCTATAATAAATAGCTGTAGTGGTTAGATTCCACTGACTGTGACAAACATACCCATGAGAACAACTCAAGAACAGAAAGAGATCAGAGGTTCAGTAGGTCCAGTTAAAAATTATGCTAATGCAGAAACACAACTCCATTATAGAGGGCTATCTTTGAACTTCATAGAAACTCTGTGCAGGGATGACTTGAGATGACACTCTTGGTGACATGCTTGGCAGGCCAAGTAAGGAGGAAGCATACCTCCTTTATCAGTAGAATGCCCTGCCAATAGCCAGTCCTTGAGTACACAGAAGTGCACTAGAGTTCACTCGCTATGATTAGGTTGTTCTTTGTCTCCTGATGAAGTGTTTTTATGTATTATATTACAGCTAAAGTTGTTTCCAAAGCAACAGGCTTCTTGTTTAGATTAAATAGGGCACAAAACTCTTGAAAGAATTTGTAACAACATTTGTAGTTTCTGTAACTATTTCAAGTACTATGAGTACCTAGTTTGGATTGTGATTTGAGTATTATTAGAGAGCACTGGCTTTGCAATAAAGTATGCAGTTGTATCTTCTACCCCACGTCCTTTGTGTGCTGATTTCTGTGGTACTATTCAGGGTCATCCATAACCGAGGTAGCTGGGGAAGGGACCCCAACTATTGGTACCTGAAACAGGGACCCAGAAAGAATGTCAGGAGTGTCAAATAATAAGAAAGGTAATTACAGGGTAATGGGGCAAGATAACTTTTCTCTGTTTCTGTCTATGCCTAAGAATTTGCTGGAAACTCATTGTACCCATGTCATCTATACCAGACTTAGAGATGTGTCTTGAAACTATCAAAGAATAAAATCATTGGTTTCCCTCAGATGAGAATTGAATTGATATGGAAAATTGGAATTGGGTTCAGATAAATGTGGAGAGGAGGCTACTAACTCAAGGACAGGAATGACCTTGTGGTCAGATACTGACTGACCATCTGTGCTGTGATTTGTTCTGCTTTTGTATTTAAGGAAGTTCTGAAATAAACCCTGGGCTGTTTGACTGCTTCAGCATTACTGGACCCACCTCCCGATTCTATCCTGATTTCTTTTTCTTCTGACTTTTCTCTGGCCTCAATGATCCCCTATCCAGGAAGCCTAGCTGACCCCGTAGGAGCAGCTCCTACAGGTGACATCCAGCTGTGCAACTCTCTGGGGAGGGGTTACAGGGACACACAATTTCCAAGTGTGCTCTGATGTGCATTAAGGATATCCTGGGAGCATCATCAGTTGCACGGTGTAAATATAAATAAGAAGTTAGCTGTACAGCAAGAAAAACAAGTAAGGAGTAACTCGAGTATAATTGTAAAATAAGTAATAGTAAAATAAGAAGTAATTTGTATAAAATTTTCAAAAAGTTAAATATATGCCAGGAAAAGAGCAAATGGCTGTTTGTACATTACTTATAGATATTCTAAAGGTCAGGGGTACTAAGGAAGGACACCAATATTTGCCTCAGTTTTTGAAATGTATAAAATATGTGTGCTCCCCACATTTCCTCAAGAATGAAGTATAAATCTAGAGCTTTAAAAAAGTGTGTGTGAATGAATGAGTGCATGTTTTCTTGGTCTGTGTTTTGACTGTTAGTACATTGCTGTTTTATGTGATCATGTTTCTAAAAATGTTAAGTGGTACCAGGACCTGTTTGTCTGCCATTACTGTACATTTTGCTGTATTCACCTTCTTTTCTATCCTGAAAGAAATGAGGCAGGCAGCCTCTGCTTTTATCCTTCTGGGAATTTTTATTGGATCAGTTTCAGAAATGTGGGTCTCAAAAGAAAAGGCTCTCTAATGAGAGGCATGCCACTCACCAACTTCCTTCATTATTCTCTGGACCATAGCCTTCCAGCAGTTCCTGCAGAGGGCAAAGGTGCATGCACATGCTCACATGGGCACAGATCCTATAGAGAAACATGCTCATGGAAATGGAGCAACAGCAAAAAATTGTCTACTTGCAGTTAAAGAGCTGCAGGCATGTGAAACAAAAAATCTTTGATTGTGGCCAGAGATGTTAAAAGTGATCCATCACATCTGGGATGAGCTCAATTCTCATAAGGGTTTCCAAATGAAAGTAATGTTTGTGAATGTCAGCACAACTTGAGGAGTTTTTGAAGCATTCCAAGGAAAGAATGTCTTCACACAAATCTCCAAAGAAGAGATTTAATTGAGAGGGAAGAAACCAAAAGCATAAATACCCCTGCCAGTGTGGAATGGGAAAACTGCATACTGAATTTGCATATGGTTTATATAGGGCTTCTTAAAACCAGGGGATATCAAAGGAGATTTTGAAGGAGGGAATTTGTTAGATTTTTATCCCCAATCCTGAACAAGGTCAGAGATGGGCTGTATTTTACATAGAGGGACTAGTAACATTTGTGCTCACTTGGAAAAGGGTAGAGTGTGGGGCTTTATTATTTGGTTGTGTTTTGAGAGTGTGTTTCTTTCACTGGCACTTTTTAATGTTTGGACTGTTTTCAGGGAAATATTGTTTCTTTAGCCAGTTCTAGATTCAGAGAAAAAGTGCTTTCTTTTGGCTCTGCTTTCAGGTCTGAGGTGTGCTTCTGTGACTAGCCCTTTCTCCCACCCATAGACTCAAAAAATGTTTTGCCCATTAGTTTGATGGTTCAAACAAAATAAAGAGATATCATAGCGCTTTAACAGATTTTTGCGCTATCCATTTTTTACGAGATAATAACTGCTGTTAGTTTACTGACTGTATGTGTGATGGCTTAAGATCTTTAAAAAATAAGTTATAATAAGCCCTCAGTTTCTTCCACAGGTCCAAATGATTAGGGTAATATGCATAAGCTTTATCAGATTGATTACACACAAAGGTCTTACTCCTGTATGAAGTACAAAACATTAAAACACTAAATTCACTTATTGAGTGTTGCGTCGCTTTGGCCAGCAAAGAAAACACAACACAGGACTCTTCTCAATGCAGTTTAATCAGGAAACCTTGAATAATCTTCTCACCCTGGGGAAAGCCAGCCCACAGCTAAAATAGCCTCTGGGTAGCCAACTCCAGCAAGCCACGTGGGAAATGCGGATAGGCCCAGGTACACAGAAACAAGCCAGACCCTTAGCTTTAGCCATGCATGGAGTTATTTACAACTGAAAGCACATCCCACCCGGGGGGTGGAGTGCAGAGGACAGTGCCATCTTTAAGGTGCGGCACAAAGCAGCTCACTACAAGAGAGTTTCACTATAGTACAATTTTTCTCATGGTTTTGCAGAATAGACACATTAAATTCATAAAGTTTTTCTGCAAGATGGTTTATTTCATATATTTGCAGATGATTGTGACAAAGGATTTACCACAGATTCTATTCAGAGTTTTCTCTCCAGTTTGTATTCTGCAGTATGCATTTGAAAATGAATAATGTGTGAAAAGTCTTTCTTACACTGATACACATTCTTAAAGTTTCCCTACACTGTGTGTTCTTTTATTACCATGAAAAGTACAGTGGTCTCCAAAGACTTAACCACACTGACTACATTCATAGGGGTTCTCTCTACTCTGTGATCTTTTGGACATTTGAAGATGACTGTGTTTTGCAAAGGCCTTACCAAAATGATTACAATCATAGGGTTTCTCTCTAGAATGTGTTTTTTATGCAATTGAAGATGACTGCAACTTGCAACAGCCTTATCACACTGATTACATTCATGGTGTTTCTATTCAGTATATATATTCTTCAATGCAATTGAAGATTTCTGTGTGTTGCAAAGGCCTTACAACACTGATAATATTCATAGGGTTTTCTTCTCTCCAGTATGTTTTCTTTCAAGCAATTGAAAAATATTTTGATATGCAAAGACCTTACCACATTGGTTACATTCATAGGGTTTCTCTCCAGCATGTGTTCTTTTATGCTTTTGAAGATTACAGTGCTGGGCAAAGAACTTAACACATTGATTACATTTACAGGGTTTCTCTCCAGTATGTGTTCTTTTAAGCTTTAGAAGATCACTGTGACATGCAAAGGCATTACAACGCTGATTTCATTCATGAGGTTTCTCTCCAGTATGTGTTGTATTATGCAATTTAAGATAACTGTGCTGGGAAAAGGCCTTACCACATTGAATATATTCATAGGGTTTCTCTCCAGTATGTGTTCTTTCATGCTTTTAAAGATAACTGTGAAATGCAAAGGCCTTACCACATTGATTACATTCATAGGGTTTCTCACCAGTATGTGTTCTTTTATGCCTTTGAAGACTACTGTGCAGGGAAAAGGCCTTACCACATTGATTACATTCATAGGGTTTCTCTCCAGTATGTGTTCTTTTATGGCTTTTCAGATTACTGTGACCTGCAAAGGCCTTACCACACTGATTATATTCATAGGGTTTCTCTCCAGAATGTGTTCTTTTATGCTTTTGAAGATCACTGTGACATGCAACGGCCTTACCACACTCATTACAATCATACGGTTTATCTCCAGTATGTGTTCTTTTATGCAATTGAAGATTACTGTGCCAGGCAAAGGCCTTACCACAATGATTACATTCATAAGGTTTCTCTCCAGTATGTGTTCTTTTATGCTTTGGAAGATAACTGTGCCGGGCAAAGGACTTACCACACTGTTTACATTCATAGGGTTTCTCTCCAGTATGTGTTCTTTTATGATTTTGAAGATTAACCTGAGTTGCAAGGGCCTTACCACACTGATTACATTCATAGGATTTCTCTCCAGTATGCATTCTTTTATGCTTTTGAAGATCAGTTTGACATGCATACACATTACCACACTGATTAAATTCATAGGGTTTCTCTCCAGGAGTATTCTTTTATGACTTTAATACGTTTCATAAAGAACAAAGTCTTTATCTCCGTGACTGTATTCATAGGGTTTTTTTTCAGTGTGTTTACTTTTAAGCACTTGAATATGACTGTGATGAGCAAATGCTGTACCACACTGCTTACTTTTAGAGGATTTTTGCCCAGAATGTGTTTTCTCATTCCTTAGAAAGTGAGTGTCATAACACAAGGCTTTAACACAGTGAGTATACACTGAAAGTTTCTTTTTCACCATTTTGATTCCTTTCAATCCTGCAAGGATAATTGGTATATTTAAAAACTTTACCACATTCAAGATACAGTTGAACTTTATATCTGTATAAATTAATTTTATACCTTGATCCAATTCTAAAAGGAATTAGGTATTAAGATTTCATAACTCCTTTTAAAATCATGTTTGCTTTTTAAATAGGGGTCAGGTTGCATCTAGGAATATAAGTATAATGATAAATTCCTTTGTTTCATGGTTTACCTGTTTACATTTACAAAAACAGTTTATATTATATTGTTCACATTTTCAAAGACAACTGAATACACTGAGAGATTTACCAAGTTTACTGCATTTATAAATTTTATGATACTGTAAAACATATATATTTGCTTAGTGAATTAGTACATTCAGAAGTATTTACACAAACCTAGAACTCGTGGGATATTTTTGTAATGTTTATATATTAATAATCATGCTATAAAACCATCAGTATTGTATACTTGAATCAAATTCAACAAGTATACTCTACATGGGAACTACTGCTTATCTTCTTTTTATCTTAAGCAAATATATGTTAAATCTATCCACAACACTATGCTCAAAAGCCTTTATACACATAGGAATGGAAGAAAAATTCACATACATGTATTGAGGTATATGGATTTGTGAGAATTTAATAACCATCTATGCACTTAAAGCTGAGCTTATTTGCAATGCTGCTTTTATTTAAAAGTTCTAGGAAAAAGTGTAATCTCATCAGAGAGACATTGTTATCAACTTGCACATGAAAATTATCTTGCATGTCTTCTAGAACAATGCCAGTGTTCTTCAGTGTTATGGTCTTCTCAAATGTATCCTAAAATACAGGTCCAGAATATATGTCATATCATTTAACAATGTGCAACATTTAGTTTATTATCTTAAATGCACCTATAATGTATGACTGCTTTATTCACCTCATTCTTCTTTCTAAACCAAATTGCAGAACAACATCCTTAACCAAGGAAAAGTTGTGTCCATATTTTGAAACATGAAGGAAATTCATTTTTACCTCCAAAACTGAGGTTCCTGCAGGTCTCCAGCATTACATCTTTATAGAGATTCTTCTGGGAAGGATTCAGCAGATCCCCCTCTTCCTGAGTGAAGTTGATATACACATCATCACAGGTCACTTCCATCTAAAATATACCACACATGTGTTAAATGGAAAGCATGACAGTGACAAAGCTAGAAATGCATACTTCTTTCAGAGTATAGACATATGATTCTGGTGTTCCTTACTCTTATTTCATGACATAGACAGTCACTTTTGATGGAAATTGAGCAGCAGAGTCAACTCTGTCATTTCTGTACTCTTTATATGGGATACCACCTCAAAAGAACAATGTCTATTGAGAGGAAGAAACAACAAAACAGATCAACTGTACATAGTATTCATGAAAAAATTATATGAAGTGATATAGACCACACAAAAAAAGTAATATGGACACACTGGGTTTATTGTGTCTTCAACCACAACACTCAGAAAACAGAGGTGGATATATTTGTCTCTAAGTTGAATGCCAGTCAAACCTATGCAGTCAGGTCCAGGACAGGTGGAAGTACACATTAAGACACCATCTCCATTGCAAAAGTCAGTGAAACAAACAAATGGAATAGAAAGAACTGAAAGACATTTATTGAACTTCTTACAAATAATTTTGCATTCACTCCAGTTCTGTATTCATCGTCCAGATATCTAAGTGTTATAATTTAAACTGTAATTCCAGTAATATTTTGTAGAATGGAACTTCATGTATAAAGCAGTTAAAATGGACAGATGAAAATACTAGAAATATAAATGTTGGTCATAAATAATCAAGAAAGGGCTGGAGAGAGGGTAGAGTAATTCAGAGATCTTGCTGGTCTAGAATGGAGGTGGGCACATTTTCCAGTACTTACACGTGAATCACAACTTTCCATTGTCCCATGATCAAGATCTTTGATCACCTTGATGAACAGGTACCCATGTAATGAATATCCATGCAGACTTATAAAATAGTCCTAATGATTTTTAAAAAATCAAATCAAGCATAACAAGCCAAACGAAGTTCATGTACTTGCAATTAACTGACTCATAATACTCAGGCAGTATTAATGTCATAAATACATGACATCCTGGGAATCAGAGTGATACCCTCTTTCAAATTTTAGAATTCAAGATACACATGGAGCTCAGCAAGAAGCATATACTTGACATTTAAAAAACCTATATTCCATGGCTATCACCCTATAATATAAAAATGAATATAGCCAGAAATGATGGCCCCGTTTACTGTCAGGAATTTGGAGCCACACAGTAAGGGTTACTTAGACAAGCAAACAAAACAATTAAGATAGCAGGTTGTCAAACTCCTTAACAGCAACTGTTTCTGCTATATCTCATTTTTACTTATAAAATATAGGTAAGATATAGAATATAGAGATCAAGCTTGTAATGATATTAAAATCATTTCAGTATATGTAGGAAACTGTCAAATTAATGACAAACACAAAACAGTAGATATAAATGTCAGGAAATAGTTGAGGGTATTGAGACTTATCACATACAATGAGGAATTTCATCTAGATAGGTTTCTCCTACTAAAGATTCACAGGAAATTGAAAGAAAGCTAGCAAGGAGAGAAAGTTTTTCAAATACATGATCTTTTCTGGGAGGTTGTTCATTCAATAAGTACATTCTGACCTCAGTCATTGCTGGTTCATGGTCAAGAATGGAAAAAATGCATTTAGTCATTTCAAGGATAGACATTTAAATGATCCTTCTCTGCAATGGTCCCTACACTGTCCAAATGTGTAATGTCCCCTCTGGCACTAAGGACAATCTGTTGACAACAATATCTTATAAAACCTGAAAACACATTATCTCTTTCTAACATCAATGGCACAAAATAACATTAACATTCCAAAAGCGAAAAATAAACACACAGTAAGGGAATACTGGACCAAGGCAATACTGAAGCAGGGCAAGACAATCATCAAATCCTGTAGCTCTCTAGTCAGATGTATGGGCTTCTGTTTTAAATGACTCAAATGGCCCTATCCTTGCAACTTCTCGTGCATTTCTCTTTTTGGTACTTTCCACTCACTATAAGCAGCAAGGTATCCATGGAAGTTGTGTCATAACTTAGGAATCTTAACATTTGTGGGCTCAAAATGTAACCCAGCGTGTTTTGAAATAATATTTTTTAAATGTGTTTTATTTATTTATGTTGTGGAGCATTTGTTTTAATGATGCAAAAAATTTTTCCATTGGTTTAGTTGTGTGAAGTTGTGGTGCTTTGTCTATTTAAAATACCTAGTTGGTCTAAAAAAGAATTGAATGACCAATTGTAGGACAAGAAAGAATAGGCAGGGCTGCAAGGAAAGAGAAGAAATGCAAGGGAAAATCTGGGAGGAATAAAGAAGAGGCAGCATAAAGAGAGAACAATAGGAGCCTTTAATCCAGCTACACAGCAAGCCATGGAGTAAGAAATAAAGAAAGGAATAAAGATAAAGGCCAGGGGGAAATGTAGAGAGAACAATTAAATTGAAAACAACCTGCCTTGAAACGAACCAAAGTCAAGTATTTATAAGAAAAAAAATAAGCCTTCATGTGTGAAATTTAATTCTGAACTGTGTGCCACGTCCTAAAGGAACAAGAGAGTAAAAGAAACAACTAACAACTCCCCACCCAGCTCCAATCTTTACAGCTTCATGCAATGAACTCTCACTGTCTCCTCATTGGGCTTCTGATTGTGCCAAACACAGATGCCTGAAACAATGGTAAACTATAACCATAAACTAAAAAAATCCATGATCCTAAATTTTGATTCTTTCATGTTCCCAAGACTGGCACATTACTGGTGATGCTGAGAAATAGATTTTTTTTTTTAACTGCAAAGAACACTAACGAGCTTGGACCACAAGTGTAGAAGGTTTGGAATGAAGTAGCTTCCTGAGACTATGAGTCACTTTGCTCAACCATCCCTAAATTGAAGGTTTATGTGTATGGAGTCTTACTCTTAGGGCACCTTGATAAGCTTCCAGTCCAGAGCAATGGCTGTTTCTGTAATGATGATAAACTCTTTGAAAAATCCTTCTTGTATTAACACATAAATGCCTTTTTAAACTTCCTTTTTATTTTCATTTATTTCTGCCCTACTTGTATTTTTTTACTGTACAGCTAAATAAGTCATCAGTGATAACCATTGAACAGCTTCAATATTCCATTAAAGACATTATCCCATTAGATTTTAATTTGGCATCCATCCCTTTCTATGCTGGGACTCCGCATGCTCTAAGTTGGACATTGAACTCAATTTGTACACAATCCATCTTCATTTTTAAGTTGGCATTATAACTCAGAGAAGTAGGAGGGGCCCCCATTTACCGGTCTATTTTTTTTCTCACTACCACTTAAGGCCCAGCCCTGAAGCAGTTGCAGGACTTTCCAGCACTTGGAATCAGAAGCAGGATTAGGTGTGCAAAGGAATTCTCAATGGCATCGTGTGTGGCCAGCCTAAGTTACCAGAGACATTGTTTAAACATAAATAACTAAAAAACAGACTTGATAAAAAATGGAAAGAAATCCTTAATGACCTAGAACCAATGGAAAACAGGGAGAAATAAGAAATTAGAGCAGTGATGCATTTAAAGAAATTCTAAGTTAAAAATTGAAATTCATAGTTTGTTTTTAAAAAGATGTAGATGAAAAAACCATAAAGGTAGACTGACTTTGAAAAACACAAAACCATTCTCTGGCAGAGGGAATGGCATTAATAACATATTATTCCTCCCTGTCCTTAAATGCAATGTTAGCTGCTTGGACCTGTCACTTGACAAAAACAGCTAGAGCTAATGGATATAACCATGACAAACAAGACTGAACATACTGTATATTAGAGCTCCTTGTTGGAATTTCAATATTCATTGGCTGAATTAACCTTCCCACATTGTACACTCAAATCTGGCCTGCCTTCATTACATGACATGGATCAGTACATGCTGGGAAATTACAAAATCACTTATCCATCTACAATCATATCTTGTTTCATAATGGTGACTTCACTGCTGCCTGCCTACAGTGTTTCCTCTATAGGATACACAGCCTGTGTTTACTGTTAGGTTCTGAAGGCCAAAACCATGCTCCATACAAATCCTTTTCTTGTTATTGAAATGAACAGTTTACTCCATTACTCAAATTTAAAATTTCACAACTAAGTGGTATCTGAGTTCTTCAATCTAAATATATAGATGGTTTAATCACCAGGAAAGCAAGGTCAATTTCCTGGGCAGCAATGGAGTGGTATCAAGGCTACATGATTTTGGTTTTTAAACTCTTAATAGTATTTTTATCGATTATGCCAAAAGAATGGAGTCGGGGCATTTGGGAATATCCATATGTCCTTTTCCATGGTGATAGAAAGGGACAGTGACAGCAAAGACTCTCCCTCGATTTTCTGTTTCATACAGAAGTTTAAGAAAACACACTAATTCTAATTCATGCAAAATTACATCTGAAAACTCAGTCAGTTAAAACAATCCCCATTTAATTCAGAATGAATTTCTTAGAATATCTAGTACAACACTTACCCCATTTCTCCTGTGTGGTTATGCATGTGTAAAGATAGTTTCTATTGTATGGAATCACACAATAAAATATTACCATATTATCATACACAAAAAAAGAATATAAAGAAATGCAAGTTTGGCCAGGAAGTGGTGGTGCATGCTTTAAACTCCTGCACCTGGGAGGAAGAGACAGGCAGATCTCTGTGAGTTTGAGAACAACCTGCTGTATAGTTTGAGTCCCAGCAGAGCCAGATATACACAGAGAAACCTTCTCTTGAAAAACCCACTAAAGCCTTGTTGGCCAGAGAAGGGTGGTGTACACCTTTCATCCCAGCACTCAGGAGGCAGAGACAGGTGGATCTCTGTGAGTTTGAGGCCAAACTGGTCTACAAGAGCTAGTTCCAGACCAGGCTCTAAAACTACCTGAAACCCTGTCTTAAAAAACCAAAAAATGCCCAAGAAAAAACAAAAAACAAAAAGACTTCAAAGATACAGAAAACCCCTGTCTTGAGAAAATGAAAACCAAACAAACAAGCAACAAGTGAAGAAACTTAAAAACTGAAGTTTAAAAAATATACTCATGATCCATTGGATCCTGAATTCTACAAGTCCCAAATCTCCTATTACACCCCTAGAAACCCTTGCCAGGTGGTGATTAACTCTGCTGTGACTCTAAGCAAGCTTTATTATCAGAATATAATCAAAATCTCATACATTTCCCTATTTGTCTAATTAAAAAGTGGAGGTTTTAACTGACACAGTAAATCTATAGACACTAAATACAATAACTATATATATAATATATACATTGAAGAATTATACTAACAATGTCTAATCCATTTGTATTTGATAAATTTAAAGAAAATGTTTGATCATCTATCATCTAAGCCCAAGGTGTTGTACATAAATTACTTTTTATCCTAATCTTACCAACCTTAAATAATCTTTCTATGTCTCTTAGCCTTAGACACTTTATACATTTTTATGTTGTTTTTTTCAATGTGTTAACATGCATAATTACAATTATCGAGTCTTTAGCTCCATCAGTGAACCCAGAAGGATATAATATTACCTGAGTAAACAGGAAGTATAAAGCCAACAACATTTAAAATGAAGAAGCAACACCTATTTAAAATAAAATTTTGCCAGGCTGTAGTGGTGCATGCCATTACTCCCAGCACTTTCATAGCAGAGGAAGATATATCTCACTGAGTTACAGGCCAGCCTATTCTACATAGTGAGTTCCAGGAAAGCTAGAGGAACACAGAGGAATGTGTCTTTAAAAAAAAAAGGGAGAAAGAAAATGTCCTTTTGTTTCATCTTTAAAACACACCTAACATGATTATAAGCATGATTAAAATAAGTGACTATTAGGCCAATTTATTCTTTTGGATGGGAATATTTTATTTGGATGATGTATTTTTTTTAGACATCTCCATTGTCTAGTGGTTTTTTGATTTCTTAGTTCAATGTTTTCATACTTTTGTAAAGACAAAACAAAACTGTGCCTTAACCCTAACTTTATGGAGTTTTATTTTTGGAAATTATATTTATTCAAAAGGAAAACATCTGTTACTCATATGAATTTGTTAACATTAAATGATAATGCTCTCTGATGAACTATTATCTCTTTTACTCAAGATAACTTTTTGTTTAAAACTAATCTTTAAGGATTTAAGTGGTCTCTATAACTTTATTTCCTAATTTAATATATATCTTGGTTTTTATTCTGAACACAATGTATCTTTAAAGCATACAGATTGGTTTAATTTTGCAGGGCTTTTCTATTATCTAATGTCTACCCACACCTGTTGTTTCCTTTTTATTAGCATTTAAAAATTTAAAAGTTAATAATCTATGCTATAACTTATCTCTGTAAGCCTTAATTACCCTTTCTGTTAACTGAGCATATATTTTAAGATGCCTGATGAAGTGTTAATCTAATTAATCTTTTTCAATCCCAAAACAACCTACAAAATGATTTAAAATCTGCTTCCTGCTACATGGCATAGAGCAGAATATGTGGATTGTGCCCTATCTACCTGTCTAATACAATGCACACCTGAGAAATCTGTGTACATCAGAAACTCTTTTTGCCCAATGGAACTAAGCTTTACTGGATCACACCATTGCAGCTAGTTGCAGCACCATGTTAAGCATTCTACTCGGGGCTACTCAGCTCAGTGGTTAAGAGCACTGGCTGCTCTTCCAGAGGTCCTGAGTTCAATTCCTAGAAAACACATGGTGGCTCACAACCATCTGTAAAGAGATCAGGTGTCTTCTTCTGGTGTGCAGGCATACATGTAAGGAATGTTGCATACATAAGAAATAAATAAATATTTAAAAAAAGCATTTTAGTCAACTATGGCTCTCCCAGGTCCTAAACAATTTGTAATGTTTATAACACAAACCTGAAATTGGAATGTAGTATTCAGAACTTCTAGAAACTAAATCTTCAGCTTTCTAATCTCTCTTCCCACTGTACAACAACAAAAAAAATGCCCATGTGTAGTCTGGACAGAGAAACATCCAGCATCATATCCTTCCATTCCAGGCCTTCAGAGTCTCCCCTTTCCAAGTATTTCCATACACAAAGAGGCCACAGAGAATAAGGGAATAAAGGCCACTGCCAATATGAACAACATGGACCAATGTAACTACAGTCTAGCTCATGGTACTTCCAAGTCCCAGCAGAAATAAAAGTTCAAGAGACCTGCTCTGAACACCCCCCACTCATTACAGGATAGCATATGGTCTTGCTTACCACTCCCTACAGCAGAGACAGAAGAGAATCATGAAAAGAACTCACAAATTGCCTGCCACTAGTATTCTTGATTGCTAACCCTTCCCAGATTCCCTCACTGGCTAGGGACACCGAGCTGGGTCTCTCAATATTAGCAGCTCCACTACAGGAGGATCAGAGACCAAATGACTCAGACAGTACAGGCCTTCCATGTCTGTCCTTCCAGCCAAGCCAACAGGACCCCAGTTTAGACAGTTTGTATTTAATACACATTTTCCCACTCTCCTAGAGCACATCCTCATCCTCATCCAAAGCATAGGGTCCTCTGTGTGCACATTCCATTACACACTCACTTTCCAGTGCAGCTATCCTATTGCCTCAGAGATGGGAAATCCCAAAGACGAACAGGTCACATTCCTACAGTAACTACTGTAACTGTGTAACTGTGGTTACTTTGTAACTGTTGTTTAAAAAAAAGCAGAGCAGGAATTATAAAACAATTCAGGCATATTAGGGCTTGGAGGCAGCAAGGACAATGTAAATATGAAGAAGTTGTCATCTCAAAAACTATTTTGAAAACTTGAGATAGCCTTTATGGTCATGTCCTCCAGAGACTAGGGATTTATATTAGAGCACATTAAAATTTTCTCATGTATTTTCTCTAAAGAGCAATGTCTTAATAGAGAAAAGTCCTGTTAAGCAGGGCCACAGCTTCTATTTTAGATTAACTACTGTAAATATAGCAATTAAGTTTAAAGATAAGGTCAGTTCCTTTCCCAGATTCCTGATTGCCCTGGTCTGTGGACTGCAAACAATGATCAATCGGGACATTCATAAAACATCTCCAATTGACTACCTGATTCCACATAGATAATCTCAACTACTTATGAAGGAGGAAAGTTCTCAACATCAGTCCAACCTCTCCCTTTCTGCACTGTGTCTCCACCAGCTTGAATAAAGTCTTCCTCCTATTGTGGTCTGAAGACAGAAGGAATTCTCCATATGCAAATCCTTTCCCTGGAACTGCATTGCATAGTCAACTACATGACTCAATAATGCATAATTTTAAAGTTGTGCAGTGGTACAGTCATTTTTAAAGGAATTTTGAAAGTCTAATGTACAGGCAGCAAGGTCATTGCCCTGGACAGCATCATACCAAGGACACCTGCTTCAACATAAAGGAACTTGTCTCAGAAACTATTTTTTTAATAGGATGGAAATACAGCTGTTCTAGAATTAATATAACTTTCCATTGAGAAATCACATCACACACATCGCACCTAACGGGTGCGAACCTGTAATCCCTCCTTGAAAAGCTTAATAGAGGTTGTTCTTTGATATGTGTGTCTTAGCATCCTAATTTCTAACAGCCCTGATTAAAACACATTTATCTTTGGGATGTTTTAGAGGCAGTCCTCCCTCAGCTAAATTCTACTTTGTGAGACTGAACTATTTCAAAGGCATTGGCAAATCCTTTGTATCAGTAATTCTACTCTTCTACATTGCAGCTTAGAAGTGGAGCTTCTGACAGGTGAGATGCATTGATAACGTCCACATAGTTAAATATAAATGGAGATTGTATGTAAGGTTAAATGCAAAGTGCTCAACATCGAGAAGATACTGGAGAAACTAGGAGTCTCCAACTTTGGCATATTGAAGTTGACAAGAAAGATGTTTGTACACACAGCACCCTGCTCCCAATTCTCTAAGCGGATCAAGCCCAAAGTGCAAAGTTGTTCAGAGGCCTGTCCCTAGGTCTAGGAATTTACAGGACTGCATGGGACTTCACAATGCAGGGAATATGGCGGCAGATTCCCAGATGGATCCCGGAAGGACACAATACTGTCTCCCACACCTCACCCTCTTCTGCTCCCCATCTGGAGACAGCATTCCCCTGCTCACCATGTTGTGGTTTCTCGGCTTGCCAAAGCCCTCAGTTTATCATCTCCCTGCAGCAACAACTTCACTGCAACAAAGGAAACCACTGGTGCCCACTCATCTGCCAAATGGAGACTGAATGAGGATGACAGGAAGAGCCTTGCATGACTTCTGACTGGCAGGTCACCTGATGGTACTGATTGACTAGTGCGGCCTGAGTGACAAAAACACCTCCACAGTGCTGAAGTGTACTTAAAGAGACAGCACAGAGTTTTCTGGCCATACCATCCACCTGAGTCAAAGATCTTTTCTTGATTGGCTGAAATATGCATTTCAATAGCACTTGCCCGTGGCTACAAAAGCAAACACCATCAAAATCTTTTTTTTTAAAGTAATTTTATTAAATTATAAAAGTTTCCATTTCCGCCCCTCCTCCCCACCATCAAAATCTTGCACTCCATAGGATCTTTCCCTTTTCTCTCCAGGACACAACATAGCCAGCTGGCTTGTACAGTGCACTGTGCTGTGTTAGGTGGGTGCAGTGATTTCCTGTCCCACAGAGGAAAGAATGCCCAGAATATTAACAGCTAAAGAGAATTTTGAGGTTACAAAAAGAGATGATTGTTCTGTGGCTTCATGCTAAGGTCCAATGAACTGAAGGAACTTTTTACATGGTTTTCATAGATATTTCACACAACAGAAAAGAGAAAAGATGGAGCCAGATCTCAAACAAGATGATAGGTCTTTCCCCCATCAGAAGGCTGAATGATGGCTCCACCTCTTTACGAATTTTATTACTGAAACTCGAAGCAAACTCCAGGAAAATGAATAATAATAAAAAGAGTAGTGTTCATGGAAATGTGAATACCTAGAGAAAAATGGAGCTAAAAAGAATGTCTTCATGAACACTATTGTTAGCCAGCACATCTTCCTCCATGGTAGGCGAATAAAATATACAACTGCAGTATTCAAGATTCTCTACATGAACAGGACAGGTAGAATGAAGCTAAACATGTATGTAAAAAGTGGTCTTATTAGAATTTCTTACAAGCGGTGTTTCAGGTTGTCTAAAAATAGCTACTTATAAATGACAATTGATGAATCCAGTAGATTTCTTCTCAGTCTTTTAGGAAGTTGCATTCTTACACTTCCTGTTTACTTAATTACATTATTTCATTCCTGGAACTCTGAGGGAGTTGAAGACAACATAGTTATCATCATAGTTTACTATTTTTTTAAAAGCAGACTCAGAAAAGAAAATCACTACAGTGGTATAAATTGTATAAGCTTTAAAGACATCAAATATTGTTTTTGATAGTAATGCTAGTTAAGATATAAAGTGAATTAGGTATAAGACTTTGGATTCACCAAAGATAGGACAGATAGTGCTGTGTTTCCTCTGAATTTTCAAATAAAAATGAACTAGGCATTGTTGATTTACTCATTGTCTGTGAATATTATACATTGTTATTTTACTTACATAGCTTTTTTATATTAGTTATAAATTCTTTTTTTCTATTTTAGGAAAAAAGGAAAATTTTGGTATTTTTTTGTTATCTAGCAAACAAAGCTTGCCTGAAGGTCAGAATATGGTTCTAAACTTCTAGTTGTCCATATAATCCAGACATTGGTGGCACACACTTTTAATTCCAGAATTGGGGTGGTAGAGGCAGGTGGATCTCTGTGTGTTCCAGGCTACGCTGGGCTACATGTTATTGATCCAGTCTAAAGGCAGAACACAGCCAGGTGGTGATGGCTCACATTCTCATACCTTTAATCCCAGGATTTGACAATCACACATACTTAATTCCAGCACAAGGAACATGGATACAAGAAGGGATATAGCTTGGTAGAGCGAGGAATATATTGTGGGAGAGGACAGAAACCCATGGCATTTAATCTGAGTATTCATGGAGACAAGAACTTGACCATTTCATTCTGAGGATTTGATTGACATAAAAGAACTTTATAGTATTTGACTGCTTTATTTCTCGGATCTTTCAGCATTTTCCCCAATATTTGACTCTGTCTTTTTATAAACAGGCACAACTAGACTTTGTGCTACAGTGATTTGTAAAATAAATTTCATTAATACATTTACTTCCACAAATCTCACAAAACATTTTTGCATATATTGTTTTTTATTTTTTATTTTATATTTTTAAGAGATTAATTTATTATGTATACTGTGCTCTGCCTGCATGTTATGCCTACAAGCCAGAAGAGGGCACCATATCTCTTTTCAGATAGTTGTGAGCTATCATGTAGTTGCTGAGAATTGAACTCAGGACCTCTGAAAGAGCAACCAGTGCTATTAACTACTGATACATCTCTCCAGCCCCATGTACATTGTTTTTTTACAGTCTGACATCATAATTAACATTTACTTTTAGAGCTTTTGAATTCCAATTTTATACCTTCAAGTTTATCAACTGAAGCATGCAAAAATACCTCTGAAAATCCATTACGTTAGGGTGATAATAGCATAAGATATCTCCATTTAGAGTTTAATGTTGAATTTCATTCAGTGTGTTCAAATTATTTATCTGTATTTTATGTGCATTTGTGCTTTCTATTCATGTATGTCTGTGTGATAGTGTCATATCCTTTAGAACTAAAGCTACAGACAGTTATGAACTTCCATGTCGGTGCTGAGAATGGAACTAAGGTCCCCTACAAGAGGAGTCAGTACTCTAAACCACAGTACCATCTCTCCAGCCCCATCATTCAACTACAATTCAAAATATGGCTTTAGAATTGGAAACAGAGTTTACTTTCTCATTCTTTATTGTGTGGAGATTTGATGGTGGTATTTCTCTTTTAAGCATCAATTTACTTAATTTTTGAATTTTAATACACCTAAAGAACAGATGACTACAAGATAAAACTGGTAGAAAAATAGCTTTCCACTAATAAGTACCTATCAACTTGATCAAAACAAATAATCAAATCTTATTGTGGATCTAATAACTTTATGTTTTACTGTTTCCTATATTCTTTATCTTATTACAGTATGAAAGGTTATTGTCTTCAAATGTATATAATTTGATAATAAAGTATTTGCTATGATTGTTCAGATGTGTAGTTAGAGTACAAATAGAAAAATTAGGAATTAAAAGTTTAAAACTTTAATTGACTGAAAATCACAGTATATTAGTCAGGGCCAGCTAGAGTCACAGAACTTATTAACTAAAACCCTCTCTCCATCCATCTATCTATCTATCTATCTATCTATCTATCTATCTATCTATCTATCTATGTGTATATGGGGATTTATTGGAGTAAATTACAAAATGTAGTCTAACAATGGCTGTTAGTGAATGGAAAATTCACGAATATAGTTGATGCTCAGTACCACAAGAATTTGTAACATGACGGCTGGCTGGCTTGGGTATCTGTCCCACTCGGTACCCCACAGGTGGCAAGCCCCAATCAAAATCACACACAGGACTCCATAAGATTATAAAACTGATTGGCCCTTAGCTCTGGCTTCTTATTAGTTCTTATAACTTATGTTACCCCATTATCCTTATCTACATTAGCCACATGGTTCAGTACCTTTCTCAGCTGGGCAAGTTACATGTTGCCTCTTCTGTGGTCTGCGCAGGAATGGTTGAGGGAGCTTCCTGCTTTCCAGAATACTCCCAGGCTCTTTGCTCCACCCCTACTTCCTGTCTGGCTTTCCCACCTATACTGCCTGCCTGGCCAATCAGCGTTTTATTAAAATACATGATTGACAGAATTCAGACAATTCTCCCACACCATTTCCCTCTTTTTTTTTAAACAAAGGAAAATACCCATAGTCCTTTTGTTGGGAATGTGGGTGTAGTATTTCAGGCTACTTTCTGCTGGTTGGGGACACTGATAATCTTATGGGGGACTAAAGAAAATTATCATCAAGTCCTGACTGGAGTATCCTGTGAGTTTGATTATCTCAGGCAGCAGTCTTCAATCTGTTCTGGATGTAGGACTCAGGCATCCGGGCCATCTGTTCCTAAGGGAGATTTCTCGGGTGGTCTTCCTTGTTCAAATCTGATTTTTCTTAGCTCAGAATGAATCCACAGCCTCTCATTTCCTGTGGAAACAAAAACAAAATCTCTTCTCCAAAGTAACATACCTTTTGACTTCAGTTTTGAAGCCAAGGTATTTTCAAAATATCATCTTGGATGAGTTCAACATTATTTATAAACAAAAGTCTTTTAGCAGCTGTTTCTCCTTCCTCAGCTTTCAAACAATTCAAAGAGAGCATAATAACATACAGTATCAAGATTCTCTATGTATTTTCCATCTTTATGTGGCTTTATTTTAACCTCTATTTCTTTTATTTTTACTTTTACTTTTTGAGACAGGTTCTCTGTATATCTTTGTCCTGGAATAACTCTGTAGACCAGGCTGTCCTTGAACTCACAAAGATCCACTTGTCTCTGCCTCCCAAGTGCTAGGATTAAAGGTGTGTGCTACAGCACCTTGAACTCTCAGAGATCTGTCTGTCTCTGCCTCCCAGGCATTGGGATTAAAGGTGCTTGCTACCACAACTTGAAGTCACAGAAGTCAATCTACCTCTACCCCTTGAAGTCACAGAGGTCAATATGCCTCTGCCTCCCAGGCATTGGGATTAAAGGTGTGTACTACCACACCCAACTACACTTTTTCTTCTTTTTTTACTTTTAAGAACTTTAACCTTTAGCCTGCATATATTTTTAACACACTGTAATACATTTAGAGGTTTTCTTCCTCTTTGAATCTCTCTTTACTGTATATCTCTCTTTTTCTGACCACATGAGCCTTTAATTTACTAAGCAATATGGAGAGCTGTGGCTTTGACCTCTAGATCTAGCCCATTTCTTAACTCTCCAGCCTCATGGTGGAGGAACCATCAGAGCCATATTTGTTGTCACAACTCTACAGTGTTTCAAGGTTCCTGCCAGCAAGCAAGTTGCAGCATTCTGCTCACAGACCACACCCAGTCAGACTGCCTGCCTAGCCAATCAGCGTTTTATTAAAATATGATTGACAGAATACAGACAATTCTCCCAAACCAAGAATTGTCTCAGCTGCTTTGTGTATATGCAACATTATATATAATTATACATTATAATATACATATAATAATATGTATATTCTTAGGGATTCTTAGAATCCCTAAGAAGTAAACTTCAATGACAATGAAGTAAAACCTGTGCTGACAAGGTGAGGGAACACAGAGAAATGTTGGAGTCCACAAGACTGTTAAGTGAATGCACAGCTGATAGACCAATAGGCAGTTCCACAGGAAGTGTATAAATACATATCCACATGGAGCAATCAATTTTGCAGAGCTGTGGGAACACTTATCATTTGGAAACATCACTATCATATCTGTGGAAACATTGGGAAGCCTGATTCTTCACTTTAAAATGAGATTTTTCCTAAAACACCTCAGCAGTGTGACTTATGCAGGACAACTGAGTGAACTTGCTCCATAACCCCATACCAGGAGGCCTTAGAGGGATAACTTTCATTCTTTGTTCTAGCAGTCAAATTTACATAGAGTCAAACCCACAAAATTACCCACTAACAGAGTACAGAAATTTTTATAGAAGACAGGCCCTAGCAGGAAGGCAGCAAGTCCCACCTTTGCTAAAAACAAATCTTGGCATTCCCAAATCTGATTATCACCAAAGAGATTAGATAAGAAGAATGGGTGAATCCAGGTCTCAGGTGTGTTTATTAACTTTATCTAGTTGTTTGGAATGTCAGAATTTCTCCTGGAATGTGGTCTCTTTCCTAGGTTGGGTCACCTGTTCTGGAGTACTGCTTTGTCAGGTAAAACCTGTCCCTTTTGTGATTTTGACATGCATATTATCATTGTGCTTTCCTGTGAAATATTCCAACTATGTCTGTAAATACTAAAAACCTCGTGGAGATCAGCCCTTACTCTTACTCTTATTCTTCTCCTCACTACTTCTACTTCTTCCCCTTACTCTCCTTTCTTCTCCTTATTCTTTCCTTTCTTTTCTGCTTATTGTTTTTCTCCACTGTGCCCCTTTCAATTCATTTTCCCCTTCCATAAAAAAATAAAGAAGTTGCTGAGTTAATGAATTTAAGGTTAATTTTTACACTCAGATGCTTGCCTGCCATAGACATCCAATTCTGAGACCCAAGGGGTTACTGAGGCTGGTACACAAGGCACCTGATAGAGAGACAAATAACACCCCACTTTTCTTCTTCAATTGTCCTTCCAGCAGAAAGTGTGACATATATTGAAGGTGTGTCTTCCAGCTTCCAGATCTAGATTAAAGATGTGTGTCACCTTTCCTCAACATTTGGATCAAAGTTATGTTATCTTCTTACCTTAAGGTCCAGATCACAACTGTGACCTCCATTTCTGAATTGTAGTTATCCCAGATATAGTCAAGTCGACAAACAGGAACAGCTATAATAATCTACACCTTGCCAATTGGCATACAATCATAATACCTTATAAATTTCCAAATGAAAATCAATCAGCCAGATGTAATTATTCCTAAACATAAGTAAATAAAATACAAATGCATTATAAATTTATGATAGTGGTAATGTTCCTTGGAGGACATCTTTTTAGTATCTCAATCTTACTTCTGATAACCACAGATATTCTCTTAATGATGTTGCATCATCTAATAAGAAAATTCAAAGATTATAGAAATAACATTACAAATGTATTATCAACAAAATACAATAAAAGCACTCATATCAGTCAAAACTCTCATTTCCGCAATGGTCACATGGCCTTAGATGGTATTTAGACATGCCATCCTCAGCTACCCATTTTGTATTTCTTCCAACATCTGCAAGCACTTCACAAAGGTTTTTCATCTTTTCCTAGAGAAGTGGCCTGTACCATCATTGATGAGAGATCTGTGACCTTTGTCATACTTATTGGATTATAGTATTCTTGTTGCAGATTAGTTTTAGTCACAAAGCATAATATCACAAAGAGATGCCCTAAAGGCTTTCTTGCAGTTCATACATAATCCTTCTTATCTCTATTGTGCAGAGACAATCAAATTTCTCCATGTTAATCTGGATATATCACTCTGCAGAAAAACCCTGTCTGAAAAACCCCTAAAAAAACGGGCAGTTTTAGCATATGCCTTAAATCCCAGCACTCGAGAGGCAGAGGCAGAAGGATCTCTGTGACTTAGAGACCAGCCTCTCTAGGATCATTAACTATAGGCTCAGTATTTATTCACCCACTCTTAACAAGGATACAGTTAGAAGGGATTTGTGGCATGGGAGGATTGAACAGATAAAAAGAAAAAGTTATATAATGTCTTTTTATTAACAATTTTTGAAGATTAATTTTAAATTAAGGATGACTAGATAGATGACTCAACATTAAGAGAGCTGGGTGCTTTTACAGAGGACCTTGCTTCCATTCCAGGACCCTGCAAGCTAGCTAACCATTTGCTCTAATTTTAGTCCAAGCTATCTCCTCTCTTCTTCTGCCCTCTGTAAATACTGTGCACAGGCACAGGCAGGCAAAACACCATATAGCTAACTATGTTGTAAAGATAGAAGAAAGAATGAAATTGCCTACTGTGTTGTCAGACCCTGAGACAACAAGCCAGGGCTATTTAAAATGGACTCTTATTTGTCTGCATGAGAACAGTTGTGGCCTTTTGCCTAGTCAGCCTGCTCAGAGCAAAAGCAGCTTTGCTCTGATATTAATAAAGATCATCATAACTGTTCTTCCAGGAGGACTGTATGGAGGACTGTTAAGTGACTCTTCCTTAAATTTTTCTTGTTTTGTGTTATCTATCTTTAGTGTTTGTGAGAATTATGGTGTTGGTACACCTATCTTTTAGATGAAACATCAAGATTGACAATTGACTTTTCAAAGTGTCATTTTCTTGATTTTCAGCTAAGAACTTATGCTACAATATGAACATGCCAGAAGCAGTTATTTCCATTGTTTTTCTAATTTGCATATATTCTTACATGACTTTGAGGTAAGAATGCCCCTAAATGTCTCTGCTTTAATTCTGTGATCATGTTTAGAAGTGGATTTGTTAACTGAGTATGTTTAAAAGTAAGAAAAACATTGCATGAGCATGTTCAGACTCACTAAGTAAAATTCCCATGCTTCCTTTGTTGAGGAAAAACACTGTTTTGAAAATTATTCCCTTGCTCCTCCTGCCTCATGCAGGCTAGATTTTGTTCTCATTTCTTCTGTCTTGGCTTTTGAGATGTCTATTATTGGTAGTCAAAGTGACTACAACTGGGATTAACTAATACATATAGAACTGATAATACCTGAGAGATTTTACTTAAAGGTGTTGAAATGGGAAAACCCTCCATTAATCTGGAAAACTTGAGATAATATGACCGACATTTAGCTGCTTGCTCTCAATGCACACTTAAACACCATCACTCAAGAGGCAGAGGCAGTGGGATTTTCTGAGTTTGAGGCCAGTCTGGCCTACAGAATGAGTTTCAGAACTACACAGATAAATCCTGCCATAAAATCACCCAAATAAATAAATAAAAATAAACCCAAATAGTACAAAGACTATGATTGAAATTTAATGAGGATCTCACAATTTGGTATCAGCAGTCACATATAAAGTATACTGAAGAAGAAAATTCTCTTATTTTGACTTCTTGCTCTACCTCTGCCTACCAAGCTCATTCCTTTACTAGCATTAGAGTCCACTTCTTTGGAATTTTGTGTATACAGAAAACCAACTTAGACATCGAGCCTCATAGGCTGAAAAACAACTGAATTCTTCACTTGATCTTAGACAAGAGGCTGAGTAGTAATCTGGATTTTTCAATTGCCATTGGTAGGCAGCTATTTTTAGGTGACCAGGACTACAGCTTGTGAGACATTCTAATAAACCCACATCCTACTTAAATGGTGAGATTCATTCTATCAACCCTGTTCATGTAGAGAATCTTTTTTAAAACTGCAGTTGTATATTTTATTCACCTGACCTTGAAAACTGCAGTTGTATATTTTATTTACCTGACTTTGGAGGGAGACGTGCTAGCTAACAATAGTGCTCGTGAAGACATTTTTCCTAGCTCCATTTTTTTTATTCAAATTTTCATGAATACTACCCTCTTTATTATTATTCATTTGCCTGGAGGTTGCTTTGAATTTTAGGGAAAAAAAACAAAGCAATAAACCATCATCCAGGTTTTCAATGTGGGAAAGACCTATCTTTTTGTTGAGACAGGGTTTCTCTATAGCTTTGAAAGCTTCCCTGGAACTAGCTCTTGTAGAACAGGCTGGCCTCCAACTCACAGAGATCTGCCTGCATCTGCCTCCTTCCCAAGTCCCCCCTGAGAACTGGGATTAAAGGCGTGCACCACCACCATCTGGCAAGATCTATCATCTTGTTTGTGATCTGGTTTCCGCTTTTCTTTTTTCTGTTGGAAATCCCTGTGAAAGCCATGTTAAAAGTACCTTCATTTCATATGTCCTCAGCTTGAATCCACAGAAAAAGTATCTCCTTTTGTAACTTTAAAACTCTCTCTAGTTGTTAATATTCTGGACATTCTTGCCCCTGTGGCATAGGAAATTACTCCACCCAGCTAGCTTGGTAAACTGTACAAACTAGCTAGCTACTTTGCATCCAGGAGGAAAAGGGGAAAGTTCCTAGGGAGTGCAAGAAGGTGACAGTGACTGCTTTTGTAGCCAGGGGCAAGTGCATGCATATGTTCTCAGATCTGGAATAGAATTTTTGATGGGGTGGGAGGAATGACCAGGAACCAATGTGCTGTCTCTTTAAGCACACTATAGCCCCATGGGAGGTGTTTCCTCCACTCAGGCCTCACTAGCCAATCATACTGGCCAGGTAACCTGCCAGTCAAAGCAGGGCAGGTCTCTTGCTGGCAGCTGCCTTCAGGCTTGACTTTGAAGGGGAGCTTATGGCAGTGATTTCCTGTGCTGTGGAACAGTTGCTGCTGCTGGGCCATGATGAACTGAAAGCTTTGGCGACCTGGAGAACAACGACATAGTGAGGGGGGAATGCTGTTTCCAAGTGGGGACAAGCAGAGTGCGGGGTGTGGGAGGCACTATGGTGTGTCCTCCCAGGATCTGGGTGGGAACCTGCTGCCATATTCCCTGTATTGTTAAGACCGAAAGGGTCCCTGCTAACTCATCGGCCTAGGGGCAGTTTTTTGAATAACTTTGCTCTGTGACTTAATCTGCTTAAAGTATTGGGAACAGGAAGCTGTGTGCACAGACACCATTCTAGTCAACTTCAACAGGCTTGTTGCATCCATTAAAAACAAGTTGCCAAACTCAGAGAAGCCTAGATTCTCCAGTATCTTTTCAATATTGAGCATTTTGCATTTAGCCTTTAAATATAATTATTAAGAATAAGTGAAGGCCCGCCGGTGCAAGAAATACAATTAGGTCAAATCAAGCCAAATCAAAATGCCCGTAGTTTTATTAAGTTAGACGATCTCAAGTGGCCGAGCACATTGTGGGGAGACAGGACAGCAAGGACCTCATGTTGATCCCAAAATCCACTTGTTCCTCCTGTAGGAGGCCCCTTAAATACCTTGTGGGACTGGTTCTGACCCCCCCACACATGGAGGGATCAGGACTTGCATGATGGGATTTGGAGTCCAGAGCAAAGCAACCCCCAGGCCAGGAGCTGGGGCTACGCCCCCAACTTAATAATAATATGAATTTATATTTGAACTTGTGGAGGTTATCAAAGTCATCTCACATGTTGGGTAGCAATCCACAACTATACCATAGTGTAGAAGAGGAGAATTGGTGATATAAAAGATTTACCAATGCTTAGTGAGTAATTAAGTCTCACAAAGTAGAATTTAGCAGAGGGAGGGCTGTGTCTAAAACACCCCAAAACTAAGAATATGCTAATCAGGGATAGTAGAGATTAGAATGCTTGGGTACACATTGATCACCAGGATTGCCCAGATACTTGGCTCCAAACCATTTCAAAGAAGCCATCACTGATTTAAAAAAAAATTCACTAGGCCCATCCAAATATAAAATAACAGGCCTCTTAACAAGCTGCTCAAGGAGGCATTACAGAGTCACAAGCAACCTTCAGGTCTGTTGTGCCTTAAAGTTCTAGTTTTCTTTTTGAGAAAAGCACAGTTCTGCCAAATGGGCAATATGACACCAGGTGACTTATATTTGAAATGTAAAACACTGTTGTGTGAAGTTCTCACCTGATCAATCAAGGATCGATTTAGGACCTCAGGCAGGAAGAAGGGATGCTTTTGGAAAATCTAGAAATAGCCTGGGACCTAAGTCTTGTGAGTTTCCGTAAGGACCTGATAAATTGATAATCAAACACAGATCCTTCTCTAAAAGCAGAAATATGCTTTGGAGCTGGTAATGGTCTGGTGCCAAGGTCTTTGTGGAGGGGTTTCCTCAGCTCTGGAGAACTCAACTCAGAACTATGCATATCAGTCCCAAGGCCACTCTGCCCTAAACAAAGTTTGTGAAATACCCTGTGTTCCCCTTGTGTATAATTATTGAATTAGCCTCCTCCTAAATTTGTCTCACTGGATAATAGTTTCTTCTGACTTCATATAATTTTTTTCATTTTTCCTCTGGAAGTAGTGTATAAAATGCTAGCTGATATCTTCTATTTTTTGATTTTCTGAGACAGAGATCCTCTGGGACAGTTCTGACTATCCTGGAACTCTGTAGACTAGGCTGGCCTTGAACTCACAGAGAAGCTCATGGCTATTTCCCCTGTGTCTTGGGATTAAAGGTGTGTGCCACCACCACCTGGCAAAATGCTATTTTTCTTCAGAAACTTACTAGGCATGGGACATATCCTCTGCAACACCTCCCCACCCTATGTTTTTTACCTTTTAGTTGTCCTATCTTTCTCATCCCCTGTGACCTTCATTGTCAGTGAAGAATGACCTGATGTAACAGGTCACTGGTGTACTTATAATATTCTGGGAATATTTTTACTGTGTAATTCTGCCATCTCCCTAAATGTCTAGACTGGAAAGTTGCCTGTTTGTATTCCAATTGTTCAAAGTGTAATCTGGACCATGAACCTAAAGGATACTTAAGGATATGTTCAACATTTCCTTAAGTGTCTTTCAGCCAGTATAGATTCCTCTGTTGAAAAAATTTCTCTGATTAGGTCTGTACTCCATTTTTTATTAGATCATGTGATGTTTTGGAGTCCAATTTCTTTAGTTCTATGTATATTTTGGAGATCAGACCCCTGTCTTACATGGGGTTAGTGAAGATCTCTTCCAATTCTGTAGGCTGTTGTTTTATCTTGTTGACTGTGTCTTTGCTTTACAGAAGTTTTTCAGTTTCAGAAGGTCCCATTTATTAATTATTTCTCTAAGATTCTGTGCTGCTGGGATTATATTTAGGATGTGGTTCCCTGTGCCAATACATTCAAGTGTACTTCCCAATTTCTCTTCTATAAGGTTTAGTGTGGCTGGCTTTATGTTAAGATCTTTGATCCATTTGGATTTGAGTTTTGTGCATGGTGATAGATACGGATCTATTTTCATTTTTATACATGTTGATATCCAGTTATGCCAGCATCATTTGTTAAATGTGCTTTTTTCCATTTGATTTTTTTGATTCTTTAGCAAAGTGGGACATTGAAGTCTCCTACTATTCTGGTATGGAATTTGATGTGCAATTTAAGTTTTAGTAATGTTTCTTTTACATGTGTGGGTGTTCTTTTATTTATGGCATAAATGTTCAGGATTGAGACTTCATCTTGATGTATTGTTTCTTTTAATGGGTGTGAATTGTCCTTCATCTATTCTGATTGGCTTTACTTTGAAGCATATTTTGTTAGCGTTTAAGATACCTACACTTCTGTGTTGCTTAGGTCCATTTGATTTGAAAATCTTTTTTCAACACTTTACTTTACAGCAATGTTTGTCTTTGAGGTTTAGGTGTGTTTCTTTTATAAAGCAAAAGAATGGATCCTGATTTTATATCCATTTTCTTAGCTTGTGTCATTTTATAGGTTAATTGAGACTATGGTTATTACGAGGTGTAAACAACCTGGTATTAGTTCCTGGTATTGTTCAGTAGTGGTGTTTGTGTGTTTCCCTTCTTTGGGGTTTGTGGGTGTGGAGATATCTCTTGCATGTGTTTACAGTTAGCTTCCTTGGGTTGGAGTTTTCCCTCTAGTACTTTCTGTATGACTGGATTGTGGATAGGTATTATTTAAATCTGGATTTGACATGGAATATCTTGTTTTCTCCATTGATGGTGGTTGAAAGCTTTGGTAGGTCTCGTGTCTGTGGTCTCTTAGTGTCTTCAGCACATCTGTCCAGGGTCTTCTTGGTTTCATGGTTTCCAAGAGAATTTGGGTATTATTCTGAAAGGTCTGCCTTTATATTGCACTTGACCATCATCCTTTGCAGCTCTTAATATTTTTTCTTCATTCTCTATGCTTTGCATTTTGATCATTATATGTTGGGGGGACTATTTTTAGGTCCAGTCTATTTGGTGTTCTCTAAGCTTCTTGTATCTTCATAGATACCCTTTGGGTTGGGAAAGGTTTTTTCCTATGTTTTTTTGTTGTTGTTGTTGAGTATAGTTTCTGTGCCTTTGAATTGGTGTTGTTCTCTTTCTTCTATCCCTATTATTCTTAGCTTTTAATTTTTTTAATGGTGTCCCAATTTACAGGATGTTTAGTGTAAGGAATTGGTTGGATTTATTGTTTTCTTTGACCAATGATTTGATTTCCTCTATAGTATCTTTAGCACCTGAGATCCTCTCTTCTATCTCTTGTATTCTGTTGGTTACACTTCCTGCTGTAGTTCCCATTTGTTTACCCAGATTTTCCATATACAGTATTCCCTTCATTTGTGTCCTTTGTTGCTCCTATTTCAGTCAAGTCTTGAGCTGTTTGTTTCATCTGTTTGATTGTTTTTTTCTTGTTTTCTTTGATAGATTTATTGATGTCTTCCAATTTTTTCTTCATCTTTTCCTTGATTTCTTTAAGGGAATTTTTATTTCCTTCATTATCCTCCTATTGTTACATTGGGGACCCCTTCATCCTCACAAAGCTACATTGAAAATAGGGGTTTTTTTTTTGCTTCTTTTGGGTTATGATGATTACAACTTCCTATAGTATGATCACTGGGTTCTGGTGTTACCATGTTGCTTTCTATGTTGTTGGATGAATTCTTGCATTCGCACCTACCCATCTCATCCTTCAGTTGGTACCAGCACTGTCTTTGTCTCTTGGTCCAGTCCTTGAAGTGATTGCTTTCGTCTTTGAGACCTGTTCTTGGCCAACTCTGTGTTTCAGAGAGCCATGTCACTGAGGTCTGTCTTTGCACTCTCTCTTGACCTGCTCTTTTGGTCTGCATTTCTGGGTCACTCTCTTGGTCCAGTCTGTGCAGTCACAGCTTGTGCTTCAGGGTCCCTGTCTTGGTCCACCCTGTGAAGCTGCATCTTGTGTTTTAATGTTCTTCTGAAGTTTCAAGTGGCTGGGAGGTAGGATAGGGAGTTTTGGGGGTGGAGTGAGACTTGTAGCTTTCAGGGTCTGATGGATGGTGTAGGGGTGTTTGAGCAGCACACCTGGAGGAAACTTGCCTGTTGGCTGTCACGTGAACTGAAGCAGGTGGTGTTTGGGCCCAGAGTTTTTCCCCAGTACGGAGGTCCTAGAGAGGTTGTTTGCTGGGTGGGTCATCACTCACCTCTTGGTCCTTTCTGTGTAATAGCAGGCTGTGCTTCAGAGTTCCACTTAGGTTGGGGGTGCATGGATAGGAGGGATTGGGGCAGAGTGGGACTTGTAGCTTTCAAGGTTCAATGGATGGGATGGAGGTGTTGGAGCAGCCTACTTTCAGGAAACTCACATGCTAGCTGGCTAGGGAAGCTGAGGCCACTGGGGGGTGTCCTGGAGTTT
This sequence comes from Myodes glareolus, assembly GCF_982192425.1. Lineage (NCBI taxonomy): Eukaryota > Metazoa > Chordata > Mammalia > Rodentia > Cricetidae > Myodes > Myodes glareolus. The sequence continues at coordinate 105,145 of NW_028263278.1, forward strand.
TGCTCTGGTATAGAGGGCCTAGAGAGTGTGCTGTCCTGCTGTACGGTCCCCTCTGTGTAGTACAAAGCTGTGTTTCAGAGTTCCATTGATGTTGTGGCAGGGTTGAGTAGGGGAGTAATAGGAGATTTAGGGCAGAGTGGGACTTGTAGAATTCAGGGTCCAATGGATCATGAGTATGTTTCTTAAACTTCAGTTTTTAAGTTTCTTCACTTCTTGCTTGTTTGTTTGCTTTTCATATTCTCAAGACAGGGGTTTTCTGTATCTTTGAAGTCTTTTTGTTTTCTGTCTTTGTTGGGCTTTTTTTTGGTTTTTCAAGACAGCGTTTCAGGTAGTTTTAGAACCTGGCCTTGAACTAGTTCTAACTACAACATGGAACTTGTAGACCATGTTGGCCTCAAACTCACAGAGATCCACTTGTCTCTGCCTCCTGAGTGCTGGGATGAAAGGTGTACATCACCCTTCTCTGGCCAACAAGGCTTTAGTGGGTTTTTCAAGAGAAGATTTCTCTGTGTATATCTGGCTCTGCTGGGACTCAAACTATACAGCAGGTTGTTCTCAGACTCACAGAGATCTGCCTGTCTCTTCCTCCCAGGTGCAGGGATTTAAAGCATGCACCACCACTTCATAGCCAAACTTGCATTTCTTTATAGCCTTTTTTGTGTGTGAAAATCTGGCAATATTTATTGTGTGATTCCATACAACAGAAACTATCTTTACACATGCATAACCACACAGGAGAAATGGGGCAGTGTTGTACTAGATATTCTAAGTAATTCATTCTGAATTAAAGGAGGATGGTTTTAACTGATTGAGTTTTCAGATGTAATTTTGCATGAATTAGAATCAGTGTGTTCTCTTAAACTTCTGTATGAAACACAAAATCTAGGGAGAGTTGATGCATTTCTACTAGATTTGAAGAAAGTTTATAAACTTCCCATTCATTTCATGTCTTTGCTGTCACTGTCCCCTTCTATCACCATGGTGAATTTCTCTCAGCTTCCATATCATTTCCAACGAAATTTCAGGTAAAACAATGTTTCTTCTATGGAAAAGGACATATGGACATTCCCAATTGCCCTGACTTGATTCTGGGTTTTGTTTTTTGAAATGTGTTTCATTATAGATAAAAATATTAATAAGAGTTTAAAAACTAAAATTCTGATCTCTTTGAATCAAGAACTATGATCAATTTATCAGGTCCCTTCAGGGACTATTATTTATACTTCTCTTGCTACTTTTTCTCCTAGACTGAAATCAGGTACAAATATTTGATCATGTAATTTGGGTACTTTTGAACTGTTTCTTACCTATTCCTTCTGATTGTAAATTAGAGGAAGTTTGCTGTGAGACAAGGGTCATGGACTTTTTAAAGACTTGTCACTTGTATTGTTTTAACAAAATGCTCATTAGCCAGTGGCCATGTGGGAAGTATATGCTGGGTGACCAAGCAGGAAGTATAGGCAGGGCTGATCAAAGCAGGAGAATTCTGGGAAGAGGAAAGGTTTAGCCTGCAGTTATCACCCAGAAGCAGAGGACATCAATGAGATTGCCTTGCTGATAAAAGGTACCAAGCCATGTGACTGACACAGACAAGAATTATGGGTGATTGTAGGATGTAAGGGTTAATAGGAAGCATGAGCTAATAGACACACCAGTTTATAATCAATACAGACTTCTGTTTGTTTTTTGGGGACTGAATGACTACAGGACCAGGTGAAACAGAAACCTCTGTTAACAAATGTTGTCAACATGAATAACTAAATCCAATTTAAACCAGAGAGAGCTTGGAAATTAATTCAATATGCAAAAAAACAGAGTTAGCCAGGCGGTGGTGGTGCACGCCTTTAATCCCAGCAGTCAGGAGGCAGAGGCAGGTGGATCTCTCTGAGGTCGAGGCCAGCCTGGTCTATAAGAGCTAGTTTCAGGACAGACCCCAAAGCTACAGAGAGACCCTGTCTCAAAAAACAAAAAAGCAAAAGAATAAAGTTAAGCATGGTTTCTTGGTATCAGCATTTTCTTAGCTTGGCTCTGAGAGAGGCAAGCATTGCTCATTTAAGAGAAGCTTCCTGAGTTAGTTTTTGCTGTAAAAACCTTTCAGCCCTTTTAAGAAGCACCACACCAAACACTTAAATGGTGTCTATGTACAGTCATCACCATGCTTCTTGGTGGTGCTAAAAACCTTAAAAGTTCATAGAACTGTGGCAATAAACATGGCTCCTGCCATTCCCTCAACCATGAGGCTAGACTCTCAGAAAGCTAAGGAATCAGGTGGATCCAGCTGTGAAAGCCAAGTTTTTATCCATAGCCATATTGCTTAGCATATTATAGGGGTAAAGAGAAGATTCAATAATCTACATTTTTGTCCTATCATTTCATTGGGTGCCTCCTTTAGGTGGATGTTTCTGCCCCACCAAAAACTCTCAAGTGCACAGCAGCCACCTCATAAACAATTGACCCAAAAGCTTAACACATCTTATGAAAGCTTTTGCCGTGGCTTAGGCTTATTGCTAATTCACTCTTAGACTGAATATTAATACAAATTAAGAATGCCTGTGACATAGCTTAGGCTTATTACTAACTCACTCTTAGACTGAATATTGACATTCATCAAAGCAATCATGCTACCATTTAATGCTTATTTAATTCTTTTTTCTCTCATTCAATGATATGTCTTTTAAAATACATATTTCAGCTGGAATTAGCGGTGTACGGCTGTAATCACTGTACACAGGAGTGTGGGTGGGGCCAATCTCGGTTGAGTTTTAGGGTTTGAGGCCATCTTGTTCCCCATAATAAATTCCTGGCATCCATGTTAATGTAGACATATCCTGTCTCAAAAAAGTCCCAGAAGAAAGCCTACTTCAAATTATGGAACTTTTCCTTATAAAATTTGGCTGGACTTAGACTAAATTCAACCATCCTTTTTATCTTTACTCACACAGAGAGAGCTGTCTTAACAATGAAAATAAGAAGGAATATACAAATTCCATTCATATTCTGTCCATTGGATCCTTTGACAACCGTCCAGAGGTGACTTTATCTTTCAAGTGATAAGAGACAGAAGGAAGAGTGGGTCACCTTCACCTTCAGCACTGTAATGACATATGTGGGACCCAGAGAGTTGTCTCATGAGTACTGGTCCTCTTGGGTACCCATCTTTGAATCCTAGCACACACATCAGATTGGACTGTCCTCCCTGTATTTGTAGGTTCTGAAGATCTGGTGCATTCTTCTGGCCTTAGGGCACCAGATTGGCAAATGTTGAAGAAAAAGGTTTGTGGGTGACTCTATGTTTTAAATACGTTTTCTTCATGCGTACATATATGTGATAATATTAAAAATACATAAATATTTATGAATACTCACAACATAGTTTTAATGTTTTCTGTCAAAGGCAGATAAGAATCATGTTGCTCAAAAACAAGTAAAATTTTACTGAAAGTGGGTAAATTAGCTTCAGACATGGATGATCTCTGTATTTGTGTGTTCAAATGACCATTTTCAGTCCTGAAACCACAACACACAGTGAACAGAAATGGACTCAGTAGATTCTATTCACATATTTGTCCAAACTTAATAGTACATACTTAACAATGAAGGAATTGGAAGAGAAATATTTGGAAAGGGATAGAGAGAGGACACAAGAGGGTAAAGAGATGTAATATATTTTAATTTAAATGTGTAAAAATAGATTTTAATTAGAATGTGGCTTAAGAGATAGCTTAGAAATTAAGAGTAATGGTTGTTTTTGAAGACAGCAGGGTCATGTTGCTAGAACTCCTGTAACTCAGGTTGAAGTGATCTGATTCCCTCTTCTGCTCTGCAGGTCTTGACACAGACACATTTGCACAAACATCCATACATATAAAATGAAACTTAAAGAATGCAATCCTGTAGAGTAAATTTCACAACCTTGAAACAGATAGTAGTCAGTGCTAGTTAAAATGAACAGTTTTTGGTCCTTTTTAGAAGTATCTCTGGTCTTCCTTTGAACCACCATTTTCAGTGTCAAATGAAGCCTTGTTCTGAAGTTAGAAGAGCTCAGAATAGCTGTTCATTTAAGACAATCTTTTATAATTTGTACAGGACTTTCCCATATTTTGTATTTGTGGTCTATTTCCTATGTATATGGATATATGTTTTAAATTTATCTTTTAGATCTTGCTTGATCAAAACAATAGTTTTGGTTTGTAAATCTCCATCTGCCTACTTGGTTAGACATGCCTTCTCCTGTCTCCCTCCCCTTTTTGTTGTTTTGTTTTTCAAGACTAGGTTTCTCTGTAGTTGTGAAGCCTGACCTGGAACTAGCTCTTGTAGGTAGATGAGTCTGGCCTTGAACTCACAGAGCTCTGTCTGCCTCTGACTCCCTAGAGTTCGGATTAAAGGTTTGTGTTACCACTGCCTGACTTCTGTCCCTCTTTAAGTTGTTCACAGTATATCCTTGGTCTTGAACTCAAAAGAAACTTCAAGATGACAGCATATGTAGAATGCAAAATGTGTTCCAGGCTGGCTCCTCTTTTTAGCATTAACCACTAGTAGATGCCTGCTGTTGTTACAGCAATTTATGTTAATTAAATGTTTAAGTTTGTGGAATGATTTATGCCTGGGAAGGCATATTAATTCTAGAACATCAGTCTTGAAGAAAAATGTTTCTGTGACAAAAATTCTTTTGTTGGATCATGTAGCCTTGATCCCACTCCATTACTGCCCAGGGAATTGACCTTGCTCTCCTGGTGATTAAACCAACTAAATTTTTAAATTGAAAAACTCAGTCACCACTGAGTTGTGAAATTTCAAATTTGAGTCATGGAGTCAACTGTTCATTACAGTAACAGGAAAAGGATTTGTGTGGAGCATGGTTTTGGCCTTTAGATCCTAATAGTATATACAAGCTGTGTTTCCTATAGGGAAAACACTGTAGGCAAGCAACTGTGAAGTCACCATTATTAAATAAGATATGATTGTATTTGGATAAGTGATTTTGTAATTTCCCAGCATGTACTGATTCATTTCATGTAATGAAGGCAGGCCAGATTTGGGAGTACAATGTGGGAAGATTAATAGAGCCAATGAATATTGAAATTCCAACAAGAAGCTCTAATATACAGATATGTTCAATCTTGTTTGTCCTGGTTATATCCGTTAGCTCTAGCTGTGTTTGTCAGGTGACAGGTCCCAAAAGCAAACATTGCATTTATGGACAGGGCGCAATAATATCATATTAATGCCATTCCCTTTGCCAGAGAATGGTTTTGTGTTTTTCAAAGTCAGTCTACCTTTATGGTTTTTTCATGTACATCTTTTAAAAAATAAACTATGAGTTTCAATTTTTAACTTAGAATTTCTTTAAAAGCATCATTGCTTATTTCTTATTTCTCCCTGTTTCCCATTGTTTAAAGGTCAGTAGGATTTCTTTTCATTTTTTTAATCAAGTTTGTTGTTTACTAATTTATGTTTAAGCAATGTCTCTGGTAACTTAGACTGGCCACACACGATGCCATTGAGAATTTGATTGCACACCTAATCCTGCTTCTGCTTCCAAGTTCTGAAAGGTCCTGCAACTGCTTCATGGCTGGGCATTAACTGGTCAGTGAGAAAAAACTAGACCGGTAAATGGGGGCCCTCCTACTTCTCTGGGTTATAATGCCAACTTAAAAATGAAGATGGATGGGTGTACAAACTCATTGAGTTCAATGACCAACTAAAAGCATGCACAGTCCCAGTACAGAAAGGGATGGACAAGAAGAAGCATGAATACTTACTAAAGTAGTCTACTTTAGAAATAAGTAGTGAGGTGATATATTCAAGATGATTGATTGAAGGGTGATCCAAATTAGTAGTATTAATAAAATCCCAGAGTCAGATATTGGGGTAAAGCTGACAGAACAGAGAAGCAACACAGAAGTCACATTCACTTTTTGCCTCTCCAAATCCCCATGGATATGGGAAATATAACTGAGATCATCTTTTCGGCAGTGAGTGATTTTAGCCTCTCAGCAATCTCCCCAGGTCAAGACTGAGGGCCTCAAAACCAATTTGAACTTGACAAATGAGACAGATTTCTGCTGGGCACATTGTTCCCTACCAATAATCCCAACACATTGAATATGGGCACAGGAGGATTTTGCCTTTCTGGTTCAGTTAGTGTACATAGCAAGAACCTGTCTCAAAAGAAAACATTAAACAAATATCATTCATGCTGATTTTGATGGTTCATACTTTAGATTTCACTACATAGCAAGTTGATGCAGGAGTATCACCAATAGATTCAAACCAGGCTAAGGTATCTTGTGACCCTGGTTAACAAATCTTCCCTTCCCCAAACTGTTCAGACTGCTGTTCTTTTTACTGTTTCTTAAACCTAACAAAGGTCTACCCATTTGTTTGGGAATGCTGAAACCAATACCTAAAATGAAAATGGAGAACTAATTAGCACTTCTTGTAGATTCTAACTTCATAATTCTCAAGGGGAGAAATACTATCTAAGCACTTTTCACTCTTTTAAATAAGTGAGCCTGTTAAAATAATCTTAAAATGTTTTTATTAAATATAAAATGATTTACTAGCTAGGGACTTGAGAAATTATGAATAAACTCTATCTCAGAAAAAAATTCAGATTGTTAATTCAGCACATCCAATACAAAATGTCAGTGGGTTTTACCTTGCTATGGTTTAAGCTTTAATGTTGCTATATCCCTTGTAAGCATCCATTTACTTAATTTTAAATTTTAATAGACTTGAATAGATGAAAGCAAGATAAAATTTAATGATAAATAGATTTCTACTCACAAGTACCTTCAACTTGATCAAAACAAATGATTAAATCTTGCCATAGATCTAATGGCCCATGCTGTTTGATAAATTTTTCATCAGTATGACACTCAATATTACACTTCATTTTCTGCATACTCTTTCAACTATTACTGCATGAAAGATTATTTCCTTCATGAGTATATTATGTGATATTGAAGTAGTTGCTAGAAGTGCTTCAGGTATGTAATTATGACATAAATAAAAAAATTGGGAACTAGATGTGGATATAGGACAGGGAAGAAAATACCTACATTAAGGCATCCATTTTAGGGTTGGAAAGAGACTTGTCTCTAGAGGGGATCCCAGATGTCCATGGGATGTCTGCAGCTAGGGCCTTCAACAGCAGGGGAGAGGGTACCTGAAAGGTGCTTTCCTCACTATCATGCTGATTATCTTGTATATCACCATAGAATTTTCATCTGGCAATGGATGGAGATAGAGACAGAGACCCTCATCAGAGGAATGGACTGAGCTCCCAAGATCCCGTTGAAAATCAGAAGGAGGGAAAAGACTCAGTACCACTTGGGGTTGGTCCACCTACTGAGGCAGCTATCCCGATTTTTATGTGACAAAAAATAGAAAGTTGAACATATTTAACTGTTCTTGTAGGACCAGGAAAATGAAAATGTAATGGCTGAAAGTGGGTATTGAGATCATTAGATTTCAGTTGAAAATAAAGTTGATAAAAAAACCAATCCTGGGTTCTTTTGTCTGATTATTTTTCTTGTTGTTGTTTTCCAAGACAGGTTTTTTTAGTGTAACAGTCTTACCTGTCCTGGCACTAGCTCTTGTAGATCAGGCTAGCCTCAACCTCAAGGGCTTCACCTGCCTCTGTCTCCCCAGGGCTGGGATTAAAGGCGTGTGTCACCACTATCCAGACATTTGTGTGAAATTTTATCTCCAAATTTTTTCTTATTCTGCCTATGCTCTAGAAATTTAGTAATGCCAAATTAAAATGTAATGAGCTAATGTCTTTAATGGAATATTGAAGTTGTTCAATGGTTATCACTGACAACTTACTTAGCTGTACAGTAAAAAGAAAAAACAAGTAGGGCAGAAATAAGTGAAAATAAAAAGGTAGTTTCAAAGGGCATTTATGTGTTAATACAGGCAGGATTTTTCAAAGAGTATATCATCATTACAGAAACAGCCATTGCTCTGGACTGGAAGCTTATCACGGTGCCCTAAGGGTGCCCTAAATAAACATAAACCTTCAGTTTAAAGATGGTTCAGCAAAGTGACTCATAGTCTCAGGAAGCTACTTCATTCCAAACCTTCTACACTTGTGGTCCAAGCTTGTCAGTGTTCTTTGCAGTTAAAAAAAAAAAAACCTACTTCTCAGGATCATCAGTAATGTGTTTCTCTTGGGAACATGAAAGAATTCAAATTTAGGATCATGGATTTTTAGTTTATGGTTATAGTTTACCATTGTTTCAGGCATCTGTGTTTGGCAGAGTCAGAAGCCCAATGAGGAGACAGTGAGAGTTCATTGCATGAAGCTGTGAAGATTGAAGCTGGGTGTGGAGTTGTTGGTTGTTTCTTTTACTCCCTTGTCCCTTTAGGGCCTGCCACCCAGTTCACAATTAAATTTTACACATGAAGGCTTATTTTTTTTTCTTATAAATACTTGACTTTGACTCGTTTCAAGGCAGGTTGTTTTTCATTTAACTGCTCTCTCTACATTTCCCCCTGGCATTTATCTTTATTCCTTTCTTTATTTCTTACTCCATGGCTTGGTGTGTAGCTGGATTAAAGGCTCCTGTTGTTCTCTCCTTATGCTGCCTCTTCTTTAATCCTCCCAGATTTTTCCTACCATTTATTCTCTTTTCCTCGCAACCCTGCCTATCCTTTCCTGTCCTACAATTGGTCATTCAATTCTTTTTTAGACCGACTAGGTATTTTAAATAGGCAAAACATCATAACGTCAAACAGCTAAACCAATGGAACAATTCTTTGCATCATTAAAACAAATGCTCCACAACATAAAGAAATATAACATATTTTAAAATATTATTTCAAAACACACTGGGTTACATTTTGAGCACACAGATGTTAAGATTCCTAAGTTATGACACAACTTCAATGGAGACCTAGCTACTTATAGTGAGTGGAAGTTACCAAAGAGAGAAATGCACAAGAAGTTGCAAGGATAGGGCCATTTAAGTCATTTGAAACTGAAGCCCATACATCTGACCAGAGAGCTACAGGATTTGATGTTTGTCTTGCTCTGCTTCAGTCTTGCCTTGGTCCAATCATCCCTTACTGTGTGTTTATTTTTCTCTTTTGGAATGTTAATGTTATTTTGTGCCATTGATGTTAGGAAGAGGTAACATGTTTCCAGGTTTTATAAGATAAGGTTGTCGACAGATTGTCCTGAGTGCCAGTGGGGACATTACACATTTGGACAGTATAGGGACCATTGCAGATGAGGATCATTAAATGTCTGTTCTTGAAATGACTAAATGCAATTTTCCCATTGTTGACCATGAATCAATAATGACTGGGGTCAAAATGTACTTATTGAATGAAAAACCTCCCAGAAAAGGTCATGTATTTGAAAAAGTTTCTCCCCTTGGTGACTTTCTTTCAATATCCTCTGACTCTTTAGTAGAACAAGCCTGTCTAGATGAAATTCCTCACTGTATATGGTGAGTCTCAATACCCTCAACTATTTCCTGACATTTATATCTACTGTTTTGTGTTTGTCATTAATTTGACAATTTTTTTACTTATACTGAAATGATTTTGCTATCATTATAGGCTTGATCTATATATTCTATATCTTACCTATATTCTATAAGTAAAAATGAGATATAGCAGAAACAGTTGCTTTTACGTAGTTTGACAACCTGCTATTTTAATTATTTTGTTTGCTTGTCTAAGTAACCCTTACTGTGTGGCTCCAAATTCCTGAAAGTAAAGGGGGGCATCATTTCTGGCTCTATTCATTTTTATATTATAGGGTGATAGCCCTGGAATATAGGTTTTTATATGTCAAGTATATGTTGCTGTGGTGAGCTTCATGTGTATCTTGAATTTTAAAATTTGAAAGAGGGTTTCACTCTGATTCCCAGGATGTCATTTATTTATAACATTAATACTGTCTGAGCATTCTGAGTCAGTTAATTGCAAGTACATGACATTCATCTGACTTGTTATTCTTGACTTGATTTTTTAAAAATCAATATGACAATTTTATATGTCTGCATGGATATTGATTTCATGGGTGCCTGGTCATCAAGGTGATCAAAAGTTCTCAGAATTCTTGATCATGTAACAATGGAAATTTGTGATCCCCATGTAAGTACTGGATAATGTGCTCACCGCCACTCAAGACCTGCAAGAACTCTGAAATACTCTGCCCTCTCACCAGCCCTGTTTTGATTATTAATGACCAACATTTATATTTCTAGTGTTTTCATCTGTCCATTTTAACTGCTTTATACATGAAATTCCATTCTACAAAATGTTATTGGAATTACAGTTTAAATTATGGCACTTAGATATCTGGAAGATGAATACAGAACTGGAATGAATGCAAAATTATTTGTAAGAACTTCAATAAATGTCTGTCAGTTCTTTCTGTCCCATTTGTCTATTTCACTGATTTTGCAATGGAGACAGTGTCTTAATGTGTATTTCCACCTGTCCTGGACCTGGTTGCATAGGCTTGACCGGAATTCAACTTAGAGACAAATAAATATACCCACCTCGGTTTTCTGAGTGTTGTGGTTAAAGACACAATATACCCAGTGTGTCCATATTACTTTTTGTGTGTGGTCTGTAACTCTTTCTACAATTTTCTCAAGCATACTATATACTGTTGATCATTTTTGCTGTATCTTCCTGTCAATAGACTGGTGTGGGAGAATTATCTGTATTCTGTCAATCATGTATTTTAATAAAACGCTGATTAGCCAGGCAGGAAGTATAGGCGGGTCAACCAGACATGAAGTAGAGGCAGGGCAATGAGAATAGAATAAGGCTAGGGAGGAGAAAGCTCCCTCAGCCATTCCTGCGCAGACCACTGAAGAGGCAGCATGTAACTTGCCCAGCTGGGAAAGGTACAGAGCCATGTGGCTAATGTAGATAAGGATAATGGGGTAACATAATTTATAAGAGCTAATATGTAGCCTGACCTAATGGATCAATCAGTTTATAATCTTATGGAGTCTAGTGAGTGATTTTTCTTTGGGAATTGCTGACTGTGGGATACCGGGCTGGACAGAAACCCCAACAAGCCGGCCCTCATGTTACATATGGTGCCCACGTGGATAACTGAATCCACAGAAAGCTTGAGAAAGCTTGGGAAAGAATAGAGTAAATCATGGTTTCTTGGTAGCAGCAATTTCTCGGATCTTCTTTGCTTGCTAGAGGCAAGCAAGTGCTCTCATCTAAGAGAGGCCTCCTGACTCAGTTTTAGTTGCAAAATCCTGCAGCTCTTTTAAGAGGCCCTGCCACCAAACACTTAAATGGTGGTGATCAAAAGCTGAACGCATGCTTTTCGGTTTTCAGCAGTAGCAGGAAAAAAGCTGAGTTGTTTTAAAATGCCAACTTTCTGGACTGTCCTGCTAGGGCACATTCTGACTCTTTCAGGCAGGCAGTTGGACTGAGTGTGGTCTTTGAGCAGGATGCTCCAGCTTGCTTGGTGGCAGGGACCTTCAAACGCCATAGAGTTGTGGCAATTAAAATGGCTGCAGTCGGTACCTCAGCCATGAGGCTGGAAAGCTAAGGAATGGGCTAATTCCAGCCATAAAAGCCACAGTTTTAGTCCTCTCCTTAAAGATTCATGTGGTCAGAAAAAGAGAGATATGCAGTAAAGAGAGATTCAAAGACGAAGAAAACCTCTAAATGGTTTACAGTGTGTTTAAACTATATGCAGGCTAAAAGGTTAAAGTCATTAAAAATAAAAAAAGAAAAAAGGGAGTAGTTGGGTGTGGAGGTACACACCTTTAATCCCAATACAAGGGAGGCAGAGGTAGATTGACCTCTGTGACTTCAAGGGGCAGAGGTAGATTGACCTCTGTGACCTCAAAATATGGTAGTACATGCCTTTAATCCCTGTGCCTGGGAGGCAGAGACAGATCTCTGTGAGTTCAAGGTGTGGTAACACATACCTTTAATCCCAGCACTGGGGAGATAGAGACAGGCAGATCTCTGAGTTCAAGGACAGCCTGGTCTACAGAGTTATTCTAGGACAAAGATATACAGAGAACCTGTCTCAAAAAATAAAAGTAAAAATAAAAGAAATAGAGGTTACAATAAAGCCTCATGAAGATGGAAAATACACAGAGAATCCTGATACTGAATGTTATTATTCTCTGTTTGAATTGTTTTAAGGCTGAGGAAGGAGCAACAGCTGCTAAAAGACTCTTGTTTATAAATGCTGCTGAACTAACCCAAGATAGGTATTTTGAAAATACCTTGGCTTTAAAACTGAAGTCAAAAGGTATGTTATTTTGGAGAAGAGATTTAGCTTTTGTTTCCGCAGAAAATGAGAGGCTGTGGATTCATTCTGAGTTAAGAAAAATCAGGGTCGAAAAAGGAAAACCACCTGAAAAATCTCCGATAGGAACAGATGGCTCAGATGACAGAGTTCTACATCCAGAACAGATTCAAGTGTGCTGCCTGAGATGATCAAGACTCACAGGATACTCCAGTCAGGACTTGATTATAACTCTAAATTTTCTTTAGGTCCCCATAAGATTATCAGCACCCCCAACCAGCAGGAAGTAGCCTGAAATACTACACCCACATTCCCAACAAATGGACTATGGGTATTTTCCTTTGTTTAAAAAAAAAGAGGGAAATGGTGTGGGAGAATTATCTGTATTCTGTCAATCATGTATTTTAATAAAACGCTGATTAGCCAGGCAAGAAGTATAGGAGGGTCAACCAGACAGGAAGTAGAGGCAGGGCAATGAGAATAGGATAAGGCTAGGGAGGAGAAAGCTCCCTCAGGACCTAATGGGTCAATCAGTTTTTAATCTTATGGAGTCTTGTGAGTGATTTTTCCTTGGAGCATGCTGGCTTGTTGGGGTACCAGGCAGGACAGAAACCCCAACAAGCTGGACCCTCATGCTACAATAGACATTGCTCTTCTGAGGTGCTATTCCGTACAAAGGGTACAGAAATGACAGAGTTTACTTTGCTTTTCAATTTCCTTCAAAAGTGACTGTCTATATCATGGAATAAGAGTAAGGAACACCAGAATCATATGTCTATACTCTGAAAGAAGTATGCATTTCCAACTTTATCAGTGTCATGCTTTCCATTTTACCCATGTGTGGTATATTTTAGATGGCAGTGACCTATGATGATGTGTATATCAACTTTACTCAGGAAGAGTGGGATTTACTGAATCCTTCCCAGAAGAATCTCTATAAAGATGTAATGCTGGAGACCTACAGGAATCTCATTTCTATAGGTAAAAATGAATTTCCTTAATGTTTCACAATATTGACACAACTTTTCCTTGGTTAAGGATGTTCTACAATTTGATTTAGAAAGAAGAATGAGGTGAATAAAGCAGTCATAGTTCTTTGGTGCACTTAAGATAATAAGCTAAATGTTGCATATTGTTAAATGATACAGCCTATATTCTGGTACTGTATTTTAGGATACATTTGGGAAGACCTTAACACTGACGAACGTTGGCAATGTTCTAGAAGATATGCAAGGTAATTTTCATGTGCAAGTTGATAACAATATGCCTCTGATTTAATTTCACTTTTTCCTAGAACTTTTAAATAAAAGCAGCAATGCAAATAAGCACAGCTTTAAGTGCATAGATGGTTATTAAATCCTCACAAATCCATATACCTCAATTTCATATCTGTGAATTATTCTTCCTTTCCTATGTGTGTATAAGCTTATGAGCATAGGGATATGGAAAGATTTAACATACATCTCCTTGAGAACAAAAAGAAGATCAGCAATACTTCCCATGTAGAGAATACTTGTTGAATTTGATTCAAGTACACAATACAGATGGTTTTCTGCCATCATTATTAATATATAAACATTACAGAAATGCCACATGAGTTCTAGGTTTGTGCAAATACTTTGGAATGTCCTAGTTTACTTAGCAAATATATACAATTCACAGTATAGTAAAATTTCAGAATGCAGTAAACTTGGTAATTCTCTCAGTGTATTCAGTTGTCATCAAAAATGTGAATAATATAATACAAAATGGTTTTGTAAATGTGAAAAGGTAAACCACGAAACAAAGGAATTTATTATTATACTCATATTCCTAGATGCAACCTGACCATTAATTAAAAGACAAACATGATCTTAAACAAAGTCATGAAATCTTAATACCTAATTGCTTTTAAAATTGGATCATGTTATAAAATTAATTCATATAGATATAAGGTTTAACAGGGTCTTGAATGTGGTAAATCTTTTAAATGTGCCAATTATCCTTGCAGGATTGAAAGGAATCAAAATGGTGAGAAGAAACTTTCAGTGTATACTCACTGTGTTAAAGCCTTGTCTTATGACACTCACCTTCTAAGGAATGAGAAGACACATTCTGGGCAAAAATGCTCTAAAAGTAAGCACTGTGGTAAAGCCTTTGTTTATCACAGTAATATTCAAGTGCTTAAAAAGAAAACACACTGAGAAATAACACTATGAATACAGTCAAGATGATAAAGACATTGTTCTTTATGAAACTCATCAAAGTCATAAAAGAACACATACTGGAGAGAAACCCTATGAATGTAATTGGTGTGGTAAGGCCTTTGCAGATCACAGTAATCTGAAAAGCCATCAAAGAACACATACTGGAGAAAAACCATATGAATGTAATCAGTGTGGTAAGGCCTTTGCAGATCACAGTAATTTGAAAAGTCATCAAAGAACACATACTGGAGAAAAACCATATGAATGTAATCAGTGTTGTAAGGCCTTTTCAAAACACAGTAATCTTCAAAGTCATCAAAGAACACATACTGGAGAAAAACCCTATGAATGTAATCAATGTGGTAAGGCCTTTGCCCACCACAGTAGTCTACAATTGCATAAAAGAACACATACTGGAGAGAAACCCTATGAATGTAATCAATGTCGTAAGGCATTTGCTCGGCACAATTATCTTCAACTGCATAAAAGAACACATACTGGAGAGAAACCCTATGAATGTAATCAATGTGGTAAGGCCTTTGGCCAGCACAGTAATCTTCAAAATCATAAAAGAACTCATACTGGAGAGAAATCTTTTGAATGTAATCAGTGTGGGAAGGCCTTTGCCCAACATATTGGTCTTCACAATCATAAAAGAACACATACTAGAGAGAAACCCTATATGCAATCACTGTGTTAAGGCTTTTGCAGATCTCGGTCATCTTAAATTGCTTTAAAAAACACATACTGGAGTGAAACCCTATGAATGTAACCAAAAGTGGCAAGGTCTTTGCCTATCAAAATAGTGTTCAATTGCATAAAAGAAAACATACTGGAGAGAAGGAAACACTATGAATGTTATCAGTATTTTAAGGCTTTTGTACCACACAGTAATCTTCAATTGCTTTGAAGAACACATACTGGATAGAAACACCATGAAAATAATCTGTTTGATAAGGCCATTCCAAGTTTCATTCTCTTCAATTGCATAAAAAACACATTGTAGAGAGAAACACTATGATTGTAATCATTTTGGTATGGCCTTTGTAAAACACAGTCATATTCAAATTTACAAAAGATCACATAAGAGAGAGAACCCCTATAAGTGTAGGCAGTGTGGTTAAGCCTTTGGAACCCACTGCACTGTTTATGGTAGTAAAAGAACACACAATGTAGGGAATTTTTATGAATGTATATCAGTGTAAGAAAGACTTTTCACTTCTTACTCATTTTCAAATCCATAAAAGAACACATACTGGAGAGATAACAGTGAATGGAATCTGTGGTAAATCCTTTGTCACAATGATCTCCAAATCCATAAAATAAATCATCTTGCAGAAAAACTCTTTGAATTTAATGTATGTATTCTGCAAAATCATGAGAAAAATCATACTATAGTGAAACTCTATAAGTGAATTTAGTGTTTTAATGTTTTGTACTTCACATAGAAGTATGTTATCAATCTAATAAAGTTTATGTATTTAAATAAACACATAAAGTGTAAAATTAAAGTATGTGTGTAATCAATGTAATAAAGTTTATGCATATTACCCTAATCATTTGGGCCTGTGGAAGAAACGGAGGGCTTATCATAACTTATTTTTAAAAGATCTTAAGCCAACACACATATAGTCAAGAAACCAACAGCAGTTATTGTCTGGAAAAAAATGGATAGCATAAAAATCTGTTCAAGCGCTATGATATTTCTTTATATTTTGTTTGAACCAGCACACTAATGGACAAAACCGTTTTTTGTGCCTATGGGTGGGAGAAAGGGCTAGTCAAAGAAACACACCTTGGACCTGACAACAGAGCCAAAAGAAAGCACTTTCTCTCTGAATCTAGAACTGGCTAAAGAAACAATATCTCCCTGAAAACAGCCCAAACATTAAAAAGTGCCAGTGAAAGAAACACATACTCAAAACACAACTAAATAATAAAGCCCCATATTCTACCCTTCTCCAAGTCAGCACAAATGTAAGCAATCCCTCAGTATAAAATCCAGCACATCTCTGACCTTAATCACGATCAGGGATTAAAATCTAACAAATTCCCTCCTTCAAAATCTCCTTTGATGCACCCTGGTTTTAAAAAGACCTATATGAGCCATATGCACATTCAGTATGCAGCTGCCCCATTCCACACTGGTAGGGGTACTTATGCTTTTAGTTTCTTACCTCTCAAATCTGTTGATTGGAGATTTGTGTGATGACATTTTTTCACTGGAATGCTTCAAAAACTCTTCGAGTTGTGCCAACACAATTGTTACTTTTATTAGGATCTGTGCCAATGTGAGCATGAGCATGCACCCCTGCCCCCTGCAGGAACTGCTGTCAGGCGATGGTTCAGTCCAGAGTATAATGAAGGAAGGTGGTCAGTGTAACACCTCTCCTTAGAGAAGCTTTTCTTTTGGGACCCAAAGTTTTGGAACTGATTCAATAAAAATTTCCAGAAGGATAAAGGCAGAGGCTGCCTGCCTCATCTCTTTCAGGATAAAAAAGAAGGTAAATACACAAAAATGTACAGTAATGACAGACAAACAGGTACTGGCACCACTTAATATTTTTAGAAACATAGTCACATAAAACAGCAATGTAGTAACGGTCAAAACACAGACCAAGAAAATATGCACTCATTCATTCACATACACTTTTTTAAAGCTCTAGATTCATACTTGATTCTGGAGGAAACTGGAAACATACATCTTTTATACATTTCAAAAACTGAAGCAATTATTGGTGTCCTTCCTTAGTATCCCGACCTCTAAAATATCTATAAGTCATGTACAAACTGTACATGACTTATAGCTGTCTGCTATTTTCCTGGCCTATATTTAACTTTTATAAATTATATACAAATTACTTCTTATTTTCCTATTACTTATTTTACAATTATACTCGAGTTACTCCTTACTTGTTTTTCATGCTGTACAGCTAACTTCTTATTTATATTTACACCGTGCAACTGCTGATGCTCCCAGGATGTACTTAATCCACATCAGAGCACACTTGGAATTTGTGGTGTCCCTATGAAGATACCCCTCCCCAGAAAGCTGCACAGCTAGATGTCACCTATAAGAGTAGCTCCTACAAGATTAGCTAGGGTTCCTGGATAGGGTATCCTCGAGTCCAAAGAGAAGTCAGAAGAGACAGAAGACAGGATAGAATTGGAAGGTGTGTTCAGTCATGCTGAAGCAGCCAAACAGCCCATGGTTTCTTTCAGAACTTTCTTAAATACAAAAGCAGAACAAAGCACAGCACAGATGGTCAATCAGTATCTGACCACAAGGTCATTCCTGTCCTTGAGTGAGTAGCCTCCTCTCCACATTTATATGAACCCAATTTCAATTTTCCATATCCATTTAATTCTCATCTGAGGGAAACCAAGGATTATATAACTTGATAGTTTCAAGACACATCTCTAAGTCTGATATAGATATGTGGGTGCCATGAGATTCCAGCAAATTCTTAGGCATAGACAGAAAAAGTTATCTTGTCCCATTACCCTGTAATTAATTTTCTTATTATCTGATACTCCTGACATTCTTTCAGGGTCCCTGTTTCAGGCACCAATAGTTGGGGTCCCTTCCCAACTACTTCCATTATGGATGACTCTGGGTACCACAGAAAACAGAACACAAAAGATGCAGGGTAGAAAATACAACTGCATACTTTATTGCAAAGTCAGTGCTCTCTAATAATACTCAAATCATAATCCAAACTAAGTTCTCGTAATACTTGAAATAGTTATAGAAACTACCACCTTTGATACAAGTTATTTCAATAGTTTTCTCCCCTAGTTAATCTACAGAAAACCTGTTGTTATTGAAATAACTTTAGCTGTAATATTGTAGAGAGCCACGTGGTGCCATGCCTTACAGGTGGTGCTGATTCCTGCCTTCCACCTTTCCAACAGTGAATGCTTTCAAGTGTGATCAACTCCATATATGGCTAGTGCTAGGATCTGGCTTGCTTACGCGTTTCTGGACCTATCTGTGTTTCCCACATGGCTTGATGGGGTTGGCTACCCAGAGGTTATTTAAGCTGCAGACTGGCTTTTCCCCGGGGCAAGAGGTTGCGAGAGGTAACAAAGGATGAGAAGATTATTTTAAGGGCCTGAATAAACCGCAATTAAGAAGAGTCTGATGTTGCATCTTCATTGCTGACAAAACGGATGCGACATAATATAATATATACAAACACTTCATCAGGAGACAAAGAACAACCTAATCATAGCGAGTGAACTCTAGAGCACTTCTGTGTACTCAAGGACTGACTATTGGCAGGGCATTCTACTGATAGAGGAGGTATGCTTCCTCCTTACTTGGCCTGCCAAGCATGTCAGCAAGAGTACGACCTCAAGTCAGCACTGTACAAAGTTTCTATGAAGTTCAAAGATGGCCCTCCACAGTGGAGTTATGTTTCTGCATTAGCATAATCTCTGACTGGATCTACTGAACCTCTGATCTCTTTCTGTCCTTGAGTTGTTCTCATTGGTGTCTTTGTCACAGTCACTGGAATCTAACCACTACAGCTATTTATTGTAAATTCATCTCAAGGGTTTTTTTGTCTGTATTTGAAAAGTTTTTATACCTACACACCAAAGGAACAAATGAAAGAGAGGAATTTAAAAGAAAGAAAAAGAGAGTCAGGAAACCTGAAAGAAGACTAGGTAACTGGAAGAGTGGATAGGTAGGGAGAACCTTCAAATGTTGCCCAGTATTGTAGCAATTAATAATATGATCAGTGAAGAGGCAGCTTGATTCAAATGACATACTTAGAGTACTATAAACTTTCTCTACCCCAAAGTTTAGTAATCAAATTTAATACACTTAGTAAACAATGTATGACAGTATTCACACATTGAAATTATTCATATTTCTTCTTTCTGCATTTCTGTTCTGACTGCCAAATTGCCTGAAACATGACTTTGATCGCATTTTTACTTGTGCCTGTTTGTTTTCTATTGCTATATCCATCACAATGTCCTTAGCTGCTTGAGGAGGAAAGGATTTATTTGACTTACATTTTCCAATTACCACCTGTCAACTAGGAAGTCACAGCAGTAGCTAAAGAAGAGAAATGTTGACTACTGCTTTGCTCCTCCTTTCTTGTTTATACCTGCCCAGGGGTATCATAATGCATAGTGGTCTTTGTGCTCCCATTTAAATCATTAATAATAAATCATTCCTTATAGTTCAGATCTGAGAGCTACATTTCTCTTTTGAGACTCACTATTTCCAGAAGTCGAAAAGTTATAGCACAGTGGTGAAAAATTAAATGATACATTATTGGGCAGAACCATGTCTCAATTTTAGTGCTTCAAGCTGCGTTCTGATTAGAAGCAATCATAGATGAGTCCAACATTGTCAGTGAAGTCAGAAAACTGAAAATTCAGGACCAAGACGAGGTGGACAACAGAAGTCCAGGTGATTTCTGCTGTTGTGAATCACAGTGGCTGCCTTGCTGAAGATATGGTTTGATGCCTTTATATCAGGCATAGACACTTTCCTGGACAACCTATTGAAATGTCAGTACTTTTGAACATTCCAGTATACTAGAGTACACAGTGTTCAAGAATCATAGCTAGAAAGAATCACAGATAGCTTTGTATCCTATAAAGGTGCAACTGTGCAGAAGAAGGTAGACTAGTCTTCTCCTAAGTAACACAGGTTGAGATTCAGGTAGAGGAAAGCTAAAACCCTCACTAGTGCTTTCTACTCATGGATGCTGAATCCTGTTCTACAACCTATACTGAGCTACAAGTTTTTATTTATTTTTGATAAGGTCAGGAAATTCCCTGGAATTCAAATCATATGAGGCTTCCTATTCCTATGAGAAACACTGATGATTGTCAGAGAACTTGCTTCTTAGTAGGACATCTGTATGATTATGAAGATCACCAAAAGCAAGCTTTAAATACACTGTCTAACTGAGCTTCTTGAAAGTGGTCCCTGGAGCTCAAAATAAATTGCCATAACAGGAGCAATCATCAAGGGTCAGCACCCAGGGAATATAACATGGCCTTCCAGTTGACTCTTTGGGGATGGGGCTGTGTGAACTGATAGTTATGAGCTGATCATCCTAAAAATTTTGGTTTAGCTGCTTGGATGTCCTCAAACTCATCAGACCATGGGAAGCCTTGTCTAAAGCACAGGTAAGCATGTGAACAATGCGAGGTACAGAAGGAATCACAGAGTGCAATAAACACATGAAGGAGGATCTAGGAACTCACATCATGGCAATGACAGGAAAGAGAATTGGATTGGGGGCAGGGGTGATCTAAAAATCTAGTGACATGGAGCTCATGAGGCATTTTGAATTTCTTTGTGTGGAAAAGCATGTGGAACCGAGTATAACACCTGTGCTTCTGGCTAAACCTACCATTGACGGTTTTACAACAGCAAGGAAAAAGATTGACACAGAAACTAACTATATAATACAGAATATGAATGAGAAATGCAATATAGTCATAATATGATTCTTTAGAAAATGGTAATCAAATTCTAAACTTTTAGAAACTAAGACTCATCTTTTTTGGAATCAGAAAAGAATGGGAGAAAAACTCCAAATTTGCAGAATAACAATTATAAAGTATTACTGAACATGTTGTAAAACATGAAAACCTAAAATTTTAACAATGCTTTTAAGCCTGAAGGATACCATGAAGTGAAATATGACAGGCATGAAGAGCCAAATCTCACATGAGTTCATTTGTATGTTTTGTTTAAAATTTCTCTTAGAAGTTGGGGGTATAATTATGGTTACCAGAAAATTGTGAGTGGTCATCAGGATGGAAGATAGAAGGTGGTTACAAGGAATGTTTTCTTGAAATAGGAAGTTGGCTACAATTAATATATCATAAAAACATCATCCTTAAGAATAGCCACAAATAAAATATAATATTGTGGAATAACTCTAAAGAACTGGAAGACCTGTATGACGAGAACTTTACACTTTGGAAGAAAGAAACTGAAGGAGATACCAGAGAATGGGAAGATCTCCCATGCCCTTTGGTAGGTTGAAATTATTATAGTAAAAATGAAAATCTTTCCAAAAGCAATCAACTGGTTCAATACCATTCCCATGTAAATCTCAGCAAAATTTTTCAAAAACCTTAAAAAAAATACTCAACTTCATATAAAAAAGCAAAAAGCCCACATCATAAAACCAAACATATTGAATCACCATAAAAGAGAATGTGGGAAGTATATTTGAGCTCATTTGCACAGGAGACCATTTTCTAAATATAACTCCAGCAGCACAGACACTGAAAGTAATAATAAATGGTACCTCCTGATACTGAGAAATTTCTGTGAACCAAAGGACATGATCAACAATACAAAACAGATTGCCTATAGTATGGGGAAAAGATCTTCACCTACCCCCCACTGGACAGAGGACTGATCTCCAAAACATACAAAGAACTAAAAAATTGTGGTCATCAAAAGAACAAATCATCCAATAAAAAGTGGGGTTCAGACCTAATCAAAGAACTCTCAATACATGAATCTAAATTGCCTGAGAGAAACTTAGGGAAATTTCCAATGTCCTTAGCATTTAGAGAAATGAAAATCAAAACAACTCTGAGATTCCATCTTACATCTGTAACAATCGCCAAGATAAAAAAAAAAAACTGATGACGACTTAAATTGGAGAGGATGTGGGATTAAGGGAATGCTCCTTCATTGCTGATGGGAGTATACATTAGTACAGCCACTTTGGATATCAATATTGTGATTTCTCAGAAAATTAGGAAGTAAACCACCTGGTGATGGTACATGTGTTTAATCCCTGCACTTGGGAGGCAAAGACAGGGAGATCTCTGTGATTTTGAGGCTAGCCTGGTTTACAATAGCTACTTCAGGACATGCTCCAAAGCTACAGAGAAACAATGTCTTAAACAACCAAAAAATAAAAAAGAAAGAAAATAGGGTAACAACCTTTCTCAAAACATAACCATACAACTTTTGATTATGTACCCAGTGGATGTTAAACCATACTACAAGTACAAGTGCTCAACTATGTTCACAGCAACATTATTTTTCACAGCCAGAACCTGAAAACAACCCCTCCACTGAAGAATTGATAAAGAAATTATAGTATATTTGCACAATGGAATACTACACAGTGGATAAAAATAATGAATCTTGAAATATATGGGTAAATTGTCTTCAGTTGAAGCCACCCCCCAAAAACCTTACCCGTCATTGACTCACTAGTCACTCAACACCAAGTTTAGCCAGATTTATGCTGAAAGATACTCCAGGGCAAATGCCTAAAGAACTTGCCATGTGGCAACATTGACCTGAGTTAGCCTTTGGCTCTAGCATCATGAAACCATGAAGATGACGCTGCAGCATGTGCAAGTATTCCAAAAGGAGACTGTGCCTGCACAGACCTTCAAAAGTCTGCTCGAAATGGAGCCCTTTAAGTAACGTCTCAGCACTGGTGGAAGGAACCCTGGTATAGTTAACTAGAATAATAATTAATAGCCAATTAGTAAATCTTGTACTCCAGGGTCCATTAAAAAACAGCAAAAAGCTATCGTGACCAAGCAAAGGTCAAAAAACCACAACCAAATGTAAACTTAACTGTAGTATTCAATTGTAAATTTAGCTCAGTTTGATTGGCCACGGCATTTGCAACCTGCCCTGAGAGGGTATCCAAAGCGCTAGCATAAGGCTTATTGATTAAAGGAAAATCCAGCAGCTTTAGCTGCTCTGGCAGCCACAGCAATGGCTGAGAAATCATGGGGAGGGTAGGTGGGCAGGAAGAGTTCAGGCACTGGACCACTTCTCAGGAATCCATCAGCTCTGCAGTAGACAGGTTAGTGTCCACTGGACCTCTTGGTTTTATCCCATCCTCAGGCCTCTGGACAGGAGAATCCATAGCACGCACAGCACAGCACAGCATGCAGCAGTACCCAAATGGATTGTCAGTATTCTGTGGGAAGACACAGACAAACTCCCCTCTCAAATTATTACATGACCTGGACCATATCATATTAGTACAGGACCTGGACCAAATCAGATGCCATCAGCTAGATGAGGCATCCTGGAGGAATAATCCCCCTTTTTTGTTTTATGTAATAGGCCTTGACTGTACGATGTATTTCTTTTAGTATAGTCTTTCTTTGGGGATTATAAGGTATACCTGATTTATGAGAAATAGAAAACTCAGAGCAAAATTTAGCAAAGCCAGCGTTGGTGTAGGCTGGTCTTGAACTTACAGAGATCTGTAGGTCTCTGTCTAAGGGCATCCACCATTGCAGCCGGCCTTTTGTTTGGGCTGAAATACCCAACCCTTAAACGGCAGGGCAGTTCCTTTTGAAGCTCCTGACCTTTTACAATGAAAACAACTTCTAGATCTAGCTCTGCCTGGAAATTCCCTAGGGGCAGAAGCGGTTACCTGACTCACCATGGGAGGGCTATCTACATCCCTGTATAGACAGATAAAGTCATCTAAGCCCCTGTTTCTATGTGGGTGCAAAACCTCTTGGTGAAACCTTTTAGCGTTTTTGTAGGCTAATTGCTTTATGGCTGGCATAGCTGAGCTCACATCCCCAAAAATACAATTTCCCACCTGCAAAAGGCAGTCAATAAACTCAGAATGAGGTTCTGTAGGTACTTGTATGGTTTTAGAAAGCTGCTCTCCTGCTCCTTTATTAGGTAATGTCTTCCATGCTTTGATGGCTGCGGCAGCTATCTGAGCATAGATCGCAGGATCATATACAATTTGTGCAGCTAAGCTAGCATATTGTCCTTCACCAGTTAACATGTCAAGGTTATGCTGGGGAAAACCGGCGATGACATTATTCCATGCAGTCCTTTTGCAATTTTTCTGCATATCACCTCTCCATAACAAATAATCTCCCCCCAAGATACAAGCCCTGCAATGCTGCATCCAATCACTGGGTGTAAGGATGAGCTTTGCAAGGGATTCTAAAAGGCCACAGTGAAAGGAACATGTGCTCCATAGGCCACGACTGGCTCTTTTAATTACTTAACATCCTTAAAGGCCAGAGAGTTAAGCTGCCTGGTCCTTTGTACTTGCGGATCAATAGTTTCCTCAACAGGATAAATTTGCCTCTCCCTACTTAGATTATTTGGTCTGTCTTGCATCTCTCAAGTTTCTGCCCATAGGTCTATAGGGACGAAAGCAGTAGCACAAGGATTAGAAGTGGCAAAAAATGTTTTTTTGTGGTGGAGGTCTCATCGGGGGTTCTCTGTTTGCTACCTCGCTTTCCTCTTTTTCTAGCTGCTTATTTAAAAGTGCAATCTCATTTTCTAGAATTTCTTCTTCCTCTTCAATATCCCTGATACTTCTACCCTCCTGGTCCTCAAAACTCTTAATAGAACTCACAGATTCTGCTTTCTGAGTCTCTTCAGAGTCTCTAATTGCTTCTCCTGGTCCTCAAAACTCTTAATGGAACTCACAGATTCTGCTTTCTGAGTCTCTTCAGAGTCTCTAATTGCAGTTTTACCATACATCGTTACTGAGGAGAGCATCTCTGACTAAATGCCATTGCGAAAAAAAATTCTAAGGGAAAAGATTTTGGTCCTCGTTCTTTCAGTGCATTTTGAAGGTCAGCCTTTACCTGCTCCCAATCCGTGATATTAAAACCCCCTGCATATAGGAACCAGGGACTAAACTCTTAAACTGTCTTAACAATCTCCTGTGCTGTCTCAGCCTTGATATTGGTGCCCTGTCTCTACAAAAGACCTAACAATTGACTTGTTAACCAGCCTTTTAACATTGGAGAAGAAAAACCGGCACCCATAGCCAAAACACCCTCAATCACTTAATGCTAGCCAGCCTTCTGAGGGTGACCCCCATGGAGATCCTTACCATCCAAAAACTTGCAGGTGGGTTCCGCAGACGAGTAGAATATAGCTGCTTTCTATCCCAGCAGCGGCCTCCAATTGTTCCACCAGAATCTGTGCTTCTCTCCCGGTACGGTTGCGCACCACGTACCTCCCATGAGTTGGGGCAAGGGCCTGGTGATTGAATAAGAGACAAACACACAAGAAACCTGGGTCATTTGATAAGAGATCGCTGAATGCCAATTTATTTAGCTTTATTCAGAGCTAATATACTTTGGCCCCAGTAAAGGAAATCCCTCCTGGCCAGGGGGTCAGAGGGAACTGGCACCGTGTGAGAACTCCATCCCAGGCAGGGAGTTTGGGGTGCAGCTGCAGTGACAGACAATCGAGAGGGAAACTGGTCCCATGAACTCTCCCGGGCAGGTGGGAAATTACCATACCAAAGATAGAACAAAGCCCTACAACTAAGTCACTGGACTGTAGCAGAGTGGGCACAGCAATTAGCAGGAAGCTAGTGGCTAACCCAAACAGTCCTTGATTTGCACCTCAAGGAGCAAGGGAAGGCCCGAGCCCTACAGAAGTCCACTTAAATACCCTGTGAGAGGGGTCAGGACCTGGCATGCTGGGTTTGGGGTCCAGACCAAAGCAACTTCCAGGCCATGGGTCTGGGATGGATGTCAGGGGTTAGGATGACACTTCCAACTTAATATTGTAGAACTGTAGGATTAGTGATATAAAGGATTTACCAATGCTTAGGAAATAGTTAAATCATAAAGTAGAATGGAGCTCAGAAAACACTGCTTCTAAACGCTCAAAAGATAAGAATATGTAAATCAGGGCTGTTAGAGATAAGAATGCTTAGGTACACATGGTTTACCAGAATTGTCCAGTGGCTCCAAACCATTATAAAGAAGCCACCATTGACTTAAAACTAGTCACTTTGCCCATCCCCATATCAAAGAACAGACCTCTAACAGTCTGCTCAATGGGGCATTACAGGGTCACAACCAATCTTAAAGTCGATTAGCCATAAAGTTCCAGTTTTCTTATTGAGAAAAACATAGTTCTGCCAAATGGACAATATGACAGAAGGTGACATGTGTTTGAAATGTAAAACACTGTTGTGTGAAGGACTGGCCTGATTAATCAAAAATTTTATTTTGGACCTCAGGCAGGGAAGAGGTATAATCTTGGGAGACCTAGTATAATTTGGGACCTAAGCCTTCTGAGTTTCACTAAGGACCTGATGTATTGATAATAGAACAGAGCTCCTTCAGTAAAGCTAGGAATAAACTTTGGAGAGCTGGTAATGGCCTGGTGTCAAGGCCTTTGTGGAGGAGTTGCTGCAGATCTTGAGAAAACAGTTTTTCCCCTATGTGGAGCTATGGTTGTCAGATCAAGGCAACTATGCACTTAGTAAATATTTCAAAAAACCCTGTGTACCTATTGTGTAGAGTTGTTGGATTAGCCTCCCCCTAAACTTGTCTCATTGTGTGATAGTTTCTATTGACTTCATATAATTCATATATTTCTTCCATTTCCTTCTTGGAAGTATATGGTAATATTTTCTTTCTTTCTTTCTCTCTTTCCTTCTTTCTTTCTTCCCTTCTTCTTCTTCTTCTTCTTCTTCTTCTTCTTCTTCCTTGTTTTTTCAAGATAACGTTTCTCTGGGACAGTCTTGACTCTCCTAGAACTCACTCTGTATACCAGGCTGTCCTTGAACTCACTGACAACCACATGGTTCTTCACCCTGAGTCTTGAGATTAAATATGTGAGCCACGAATGCCTAGCAAGATTCTATTTTTCTGAAGAAGCCTCTAGGGGTGGGATGTATCTACTGCAATATCTCCCCACCATATCCTTTTAAACTTTTTCTTGTCTTGTCTCTCTCATCCATTGTGATCTTCACATTAAAACCCTGTCAGTGAAGAATGACATGCTGTTTTCAGCTCACTGGTGTACTTAAGAAAATATTCTGGGAATATCTTTGCTGTGTAACTCTCCCATCTGCCTAAATGTCCAGACTGGCAATTTACCTGTTTCTATTTCAATTGTTCAAAATATAGTCTGGATCATAAGCCTAAAGTACACTCTAGGATAATAGTATACATGGAATACAAAATCTATCTAAGATGGCTCCTCTTTGAGCATTAACCAGAGATTATTGCATATCATCATTAAAGAGATTTTTCTGTATTAAGCTCCTAAATGTGTGAAGTGATTTCTCAATGGAAAGGCATATTAATTCTAGAGCAGTTGTATTTCCCTCCTGTTAGAAAAGTAGTTTCTGAGACAATTTCTCCTAGGTAGACTCAAGTGGACTTCATCCCTGTCCGTTAGTTTTCAGTGCAATTACATTGAGTGTCCTCTATATTTTGCCTTCAAAATTTTAAATTATTATACCACCTCACAGTTTTAAAATCATATATTTGAGTCATGTAGTTGACTATTCAATGCAGTCACAGTAAAAGGATTTGCATATGGAGCATTCTTTCTGTCTTCAAACCAGAATAGGAGGAATAAATTATTGTGTTCTCTGCAGGAAAAACAACATTGGTAGTCAGTTGTTGGAGCCACCATTATAAAATATTGCCTGATTGTGGTAGGGGGAGTGATTTTGTATTTTCCCTGCATGTTTTAATTAATGTCATGTGAATGAACACAGAACAGATTATGTGGTTGTACAGATTGGGAAGGTTATCTTGAGCCAAAAAGCATTGAATTTGCAATAAAGCAACTTTCCTATGCAGATATGGTTTATCTTGCTTGACACAGTTATGTCAGGTCAGAGATTGGAGAAACAGGCCACTGACTGTAACACTATTTGTCCGGATCAGATCTCAGCAGCCAACATAAATATATGGGCAACATCCACCTATCTCTTATTAATAACATCCTCTCTTTTGGGGAAGGATCTACTCTTTTCTCAAAGTAAATATAGAAATGATGTATTTAATTTTAGAAGTCTATCGTTAGGACTGGAGAGATCATTCAGTGGTTAAGAACGCTGGCTACTCTTTCAGAGGTCCTGAGTTTATTTCCTAGCAGCCACATGGTAGCTTGCAATCATGTAAAATGAGATCTGGTGCCCTCTTCTTGACTGCAAGCATACATGCAGGGAGAACACTATATGCACAATATATAAATAAATCTTTTTAAAAAGTGCATTTTTATCATCACTTTAAAAAATCACTTTTTGGTATCATTTTCAAACACTTTCTTAAGTGTTTTTTCTATTCTTATCTCTATTTGTTTCTGTTCTCTCATGTTTCTAAGTCATTATTATTTTGATTTAAATTCTCTAGAATTATCTTGGTTATTGATTTCTATGTAGAGCAATGTCTCCTGTACTTAAAGCTTGCTCATTCTATGCAAATGAAAACTATTTTGAGCACCTAATTTTACCTCTGCTGCCCAATGATGGGACAACAGTCCTGTAACTCCTTCCAGATTTGACCTGGAGTAGTGAGTGAGAAAGAAATATAGAACAGTTAAGGAGTGTCTGTAGAAGAGCAGTGGGCTGCATTCTCTGAGCAGCAGGCTGTGTTCTCACCTTAATCCCGACTAGCTTAGCCCCCAAATAATTACACGGAAACTGTATTCTTTTAAATACTGCCTGGCCCATTAGCTCTATCCTCTTATTGGCTAATTCTCACATCTTGATCAACCCATTTCTATTAATGTGTGTAGCACTATGAGGTGGTGACTTAATGGGAAGATTCTAGCCTATGTCCATCTTGGGCCAGAGCTTCATCGTGCCTCACTTCCCTTCTTCCCAGCATTCTGTTCTGTCTACTCCACCTATATAAACTGCTGTCCTATCAAAAGCCAAGGCAGTTTCTTTATTAACCAATGAACGTAACAAATAGACAGATGACCCACCAATATCATTTCCCCTTTTTCTGTTTAAACAAAAAGGCTTTAACTTTAGCATAGTAAAATTACATATAACAAAACAGTTATCAAGCAAGAATTACAGTTACAATACTTATATCTATTTTATCTTTCTTCATAACTAACAAAAACTATAACTACAACTAACCATTCTTCAAGTCTATCAAAGACTCCAGAAGAATATAATACTATGTAAGTAAACAGAAGTAAGCAACTTCCAAACTATAGAAAAGACGTAGACATCTCGCTGCCTGGACAGTCACCCAAAGCTTTTTTGTACCATTGGGGCATCTGTCTTTGGCCTACAGGCCCATAGTATCCAGTGGCCATTTCCATGAAGCAGGAAATTTCAAAGACAGTTCAGTCACTTTCTATTGTATCCTGCAGAATGTCTCACAGACTCTTTCATGAATCAGCAACCCCCAAAAACCATCTCACCTTTAGGCAAATTCAGCAGTCTTCTCTCTGTGGGTTCTTTTTTTTAAAAAAAATATTTATTTATTTATTTATTTATTTATTTATTTATTATGTATACAATGTTCTCTCTGTGTGTATGCCCACAGGCCAGAAGAGGACACCAGATCCCCTTACAGATGGTTGTGAGCCACCATGTGGTTGCTGGGAATTGAACTCAGGACCTTTGGAAGAGTAGGCAATGCTCTTAACCTCTGAGCCATCTCTCCAGCCCCTCTTTGTGGGTTCTTTATGTCCAGTTTATACATCAGTGCAGGAAAGAGCAGCTTCTTGCCCAAATGGCTACCAAACTCCATAAAAAGACTCTGCAAGGACCATCTTCCTCTTGAAGTAGCTGGTGTTGCCAGGAGCAGATGCGTTTCATTGTCATGAAAAGCCCTAAGTTATTAAAAGATTAAATGTCATATTCTGTAGTCTTGGAAAGATATGAAAAATGCTTATTTAATTGAAATACATCTCTTTGTATCTAGAAAGTCTAACTAACATGACTACAAGCTTTACTATTATAGATGATTATTTTTAACCTATATTTCCTAATTATATATTTCATTCTTTTCTCTTTTTCCCCTTCCTGCCCCATATATATTACATTCTTAAATGAACTACACAATCACAATACCTTAATCAGGATCAGAAATACATATACATATAACAAAATTGACCTTAAAATCCATACCAATGAAAATTATTCATATCTATATCACATCCCCCTCTAAATGTAAAAGAATATTTATAGACAATATCTGGGAATATGGACATAGTTACTTCTCTCCAAACTTCTTCCTGCTGTATAGGGGCACTAATAATCAGGTCTTTCATCGTAAAACCTGTCTGTCAGGTTCATCTCAGTTGGCAGTTGAGTGAAGTTATTTTCTGAAGATGTTCAGGGCAACCTTTCAGGAGGGTGTGGTCTATCATACCATATTGGGATAGAAGTAATCCACAGGGTCTAATCAGGAACGCGACAAGGCTGTCCACTCTCTCCATACCTCTTCAATATAGTGCTTGAAGTTCTAGCAATAGCAATAAGACAACATAAGGAGATCAAGGGGATTCGTATTGGATAGGATGAAGTTAAACTTTCGTTATTTGCTGACGATATGATAGTTTACATAAGTGACCACAAAAAATCTACCAAAGAACTCCTACAGCTGATAAACACCTTTAGTAACGTGGCAGGATACAAGATCAACTCCAAAAAATCAGTGGCCCTCCTATACACAAAGGATAAAGAAGCAGAGAGGGAAATCAGAGAAACATCACCTTTCATGATAGCCACAAATAGCATAAAATATCTTGGGGTTACTCTAACCAAGGAAGTGAAAGACCTATTTGACAAAAACTTTAAGTCTTTGAAGAAAGAAATTGAGGAGGATACCAGAAAATGGAAAGACCTCCCCTGCTCTTGGATTGGGAGAATCAACATAGTAAAAATGGCAATTCTACCAAAAGCAATCTATAGATTCAATGCAATCCCCATCAAAATCCCATCAAACTTCTTCACAGACCTTGAGAGAACAATAATCAAGTTTATATGGCAAAACAAAAAACCCAGGATAGCCAAAACAATCTTATACAATACAAGAACTTCTGGAGGCATTACCATCCCTGACTTCAAACTCTATTATAGAGCTACAGTATTGAAAACAGCTTGGTATTGGCATAAGAACAGAGACGTCGACCTATGGAATCGAATAGAAGACCCAGATATTAACCCACAAACTTATGAACACCTAATATTCGACAAGGGAGCTAAAGGTATACAATGGAAGAAGGAAAGCATCTTTAACAAATGGTGCTGGCATAACTGGATGTCAACCTGTAAAAAAATGAAGGTAGATCCATATCTATCACCATGCACAAAAATCAAGTCCAAATGGATTAAAGACATCAACATTAATTCGTCCACTTTGAACCTGATAGAAGAGAAAGTGGGAAGTAGTCTACAAGATATAGGCACAGGAGGCCTCTTCCTAAGTAGGACCCCAGCAGCACAGACAATAAGAGAAACAATGAATAAATGGGATCTACTGAAACTGAGAAGCTTCTGTAAAGCAAAGGACACTGTCAGTAGGACAAAAAGGCTGCCTTCTGACTGGGAGAAGATCTTCACCAACCCCTCATCAGACAAAGGTCTGATCTCCAAAATATACAAAGAACTCAAGAAACTAGGCACTAAAACTCTAATTAACCCAATTCAAAAATGGGGTACTGAACTTAACAGAGAATTCAGAACAGATGAACTTCGAATGGCCAGAAGACACTTAAGGTCATGCTCAACCTCCTTAGCAATCAGGGAAATGCAATTCAAAACCACCTTGAGATACCATCTTACACCTGTCAGAATAGCTAAAGTCAAAAACACCAATGATAGCCTATGCTGGCTAGGATGTGGGGTGAGGGGAACACTCATCCATTGTTGGTGGGAATGCAAACTCGTGCAGCCACTGTGGAAATCAGTGTGGGGGTTTCTCAGGAAACTGGGAGTCAGCCTCCCTCAGGACCCAGCAATTCCACTCTTGGGAATATACCCTAAAGATTCCCTAACATACTACAAAAGCATTTGTTCTACTATGTTCATAGCAGCACTATTTGTAATAGCCAGAACCTGGAAACAGCCTAGGTGCCCCTCAATAGAAGAATGGTTAAAAAAGGTGTGGAACATAAACACATTAGAGTTTTACTCAGCGGTAAAAAACAATGACATCTTGAATTTTGCATGCAAATGGATGGAAATAGAAAACGCTTTACTGAGTGAGGTAAGCCAGACCCAAAAAGAGGAACACGGTATGTATTCACTCATAAGTGGATTCTAACCTTAATTAAAGGTCTTTGAGCCTATTATTCGTGATTCTAGAGAAGCTAAATAAGAAGATGAACCTGATGAAGATTATTTAGCTATCCACCAGGAGGTAGGAAATAGACAAGAGTCCCAGGTAACCTCGGGTGCATGGGGGGGTGGGAGGGTTGATGGAAGGTGAGAGGGTTAGAGAGAAGGGAGTAGGGGAGGAATGGGGAAAGCTCGGTGGCCTGGAATGGGGGGGAGGGAGGAAGGATGAATATGGGATCAGGGAAGAATATATTTCAACTAAGGGAGTCATTTTAGGGTTTACAGGAGACTTGATTATATATGGGATCCCAGGTCCAAGGAGAGATCCCCCAGATTGTTCTCTGGACAGAGGAGAGGGTGCCTGAATCGGCCGTGGCCCATAACCATACTGATGTATATTTTGCTTATCACCATAGATCCTTCATCTGGCGAAGGACGGCGATAAAGTCGGAGACCCACATTGGAGCACCGGACTGAGCTTCTCGAGGTCCAAATGAGGAGCAGAAGGAGGAAGAACATGAAAAACGAAATCAGTACTGCGAGGGATGCTATCACCCACTGATACAAGGAAACGGATCTAATGAGAGTTTACCAAGGCCAGTTGGACTGGGACTGAACGAGGACGTGATCTAACCAGATTCTCAGAATTTGGCCAGATTCTCTGATTGTGGCTGGCCCGAAGTCTTTCTGAAAAGCCATTGACTATGATACTGGGACCTGTTTCCTCTGCATATTCTGGATTTTGGGGATCCAGTCTGTTTGGACACTCACCTTCCTGGACCTGGAGTGAGGGGGGAGGAACTTGAACTTCCCACAGGGCAGGAAACCCTGACTGCCCTAAGGGACGAAGAGGGAGGAGGAGAGGGAGTGGGGGGAGTGGGAGGGTGTTGGGAGGAGGGTCGGAAATGGAAACTTTTATAATTTAATAAAATTACTTTCAAAAAAAAAGAATAGCCACAAATAAAATACAATATTGTGGAATAACTCTAAAGAAGTGGAAGACGTGTATGACAAGAACATTAAACTTTGGAAGAAAGAAACTGAAGGAGAGACTAGAGAATGGGAAATCTCTCATGCTCTTTGGTAGGTTGAAATTAATATAGTAAAAATGAAAATCTTCCCAAAAGCAATCAACTGGTTCAATACCATTCCCATGTAAATCTCAGCAAAATTTTTCAAAAACCTTAAAAAAAAATACTCAACTTCATATAAAAAAGCAAAAAGCCAGCATCATAAAACCAACTGTATTGAATCACAAAAAAGAGAATGTGGGAAGTATATTTGAGCTCATTTGCACAGGAGACCATTTTCCAAATATAACCCCAGCAGCACAGACACTGAGAGTAATAATTAATAAATGGTACCTCCTGATACTGAGAAATTTCTGTGAACCAAAGGACATGATCAACAATACAAAACAGATTGCCTATAGTATGGGAAAAAGATCTTCACCTACCCTCCACTGGACATAGGACTGATCTTCAAAACATACAAAGAACTAAAAAAAATGGTCATCAAAAGCACAAATAATCCAATAAAAAGCGGGGTACAGAACTAATCAGAGAACTCTCAATACATGAATCTAAATTGCCTGAGAGAAACTTAGGGAAAATTCCAACGTCGTTAGTCATTAGAGAAATGAAAATAAAAACTACTGTGAGATTCCATCTTACATCTGTAACAATAGCCAAAATCAAAAACACTAATGACAACTTAAGATGGAGAGGATGTGGGATTAAGGGAACGGTCCTCCATTGCTGATGGGAGTGCACACTTGTATAGCCACTTTGGATATCAATATGGTGATTTCTCAGAAAATTAGCAGGCAATCCCCCTGGTGATGGTACATGCATTTAATCCCTGCACTTGGGAGGCAGAGACAGGCAGATCTCTGTGATTTTGAGGCTATCCTGGTTTACAATAGCTACTTCAGGACACGTTCCAAAGCTACAGAGAAACCATGTCTTAAAAAAAACAAGAAAAAAAGAAGGAAAATAAGGTAACAACCTATCTCGAAACACAACCATACAACTTTTGATTATATACCCAATGGATGCTCAACCATACTACAAGGACAAGTGTTCAACTATGTTCACAGCAACATTATTTTTTACAGCCAGAACCTGAAAACAACCCCTCCACTGAAGAATTGATAAAGAAATTATAGTATATTTGCACAATGGAGTACTACACAATGGATAAACATAATAAATCTTGAAATTTATGGGAAACTTGCTGGATCTAAAAAACATCATAAAAGAGTGAGTTAACCCAGACCCGGAAAAAGACAAATATAATATGTACTCAGTCCTAAGTGGCTTTTAGATATAAAACAAAGGACAAACATCTTACAATTCACAATGCCAGAGAATATAGACAAAAATAGGAGCCTACGAGAGATATACATGGATCTATTCTACATAGGAGATAGAGAAAAACAGTATCTGAGTAAACATGGAACATGTTGATCATGAGAGAAGGGGAGTGGAAAAGAAAGGAAAGTAGTGGGAAAATATATAGTTGAATGAAAAACAGTTAAAAAATCCTTGCTACACAGAAGATCATGGTTGAATTATCCAGAGTGATAGTAATAAATGAATATCTGAAATATGGAACTTTGCTTAATTATGTAGCTGAATAAAATAACTCCTCATGAAAAGGAAAACTGATTTATGGCATCTAATTAAAAATAATCTACACATATTTTGCAACAGAAAATTGAAGATTCTGCTTTTGTTGCCACAGACTTTCCAGGCTAATATTATGTCCCTCTGGGTTTTTTCATTGAGTTCAAAACTCTATAATTTTAGTGTGTGTAAATATAAAAGTTGAAACTCACCAAAGTAGGATAGATGATATACTTTACTTTGCCAAATGTCAGTTGACTAAATATTGTAACTATAATTAAACCAATTAAAATGCCCATGTTTTATTAAGCACAGCACTCTTGGGAGGCAGAGAACATGGCAGGGGAGATAAAAAAAAAAAACCTGGGAGCACACGCAAACCTCGGACTATGGGTTCCTTTTCTAGAAGCCCACTTAATACCCTGTTGAAGTGCTCTTAAACCCCTCTTGAGAAGGGATCAGGACCTGGCATGCTGGGATTTGGAGTCCAAACCAATGAAACTCCCAGGCTGGGGTCTGGAATGGATGCCAGGGGCTAGAGTGTTTCTTCCAACTTAACATTCCAGACTCTTTGGATATAGGGGTCACAGAAAGTTGAGATGATAACTATGACTAATATTTTAGGCGATCTTTGGAAAAGTGGTAAACTCAAGTCTGGCTACTTCCTGTGGACATGGGATGCCATGGGAAGGGCAGAGTTGAAAGCTGATGGGTATAGAGAGTCATTCTGTTCACTATCATCCCAGAAATTACAGGCACCTGCTTCTTGAGGGGGGTAAGAAGGTAGGTGTCTAGGAGAAAAAATATTGTCATTACTGACTATGAAATGGAGCTGTCCATGGAATTTGACACAAAAGCAGGTGAAAATAGAGTTTTGTTGGCTGGTATTCTTAATCCAGAAGAACTGGCAGGTGTCCTTGATCTAAGAGAGCTGGTACCAATGGTAAGATTCCAGGAGCTGGTACAAGTGCTTTTGGCATTGCCCTCAGAGTGCCTTGTAGGTTGGTCTCAAGGTTAAGCAGTAGGAATGACCAACAAAATATGTTTAAAACTGGCTGGGGTTAGTGTAACAGAAAACAACTAAAAAATTAAAAACCCTGGATTTTACCAGATATGATTCTGATGTAACAATAGAACCTTTCCAGGAAACTGTAAGAGAACTGGAACAGATTTTATATCTTGGTTTAATAGCAAAAGGCTAGTGCTTCAGGTTAGAAGGCAATTAAAGGAAATTGGGAATTATGAACCTCTGAAGATTGAAACCTGTTAAACCTCGATTCTGAGGTCTGTTAAAGAAGAGTACCTTGAGTTGTCAAATGCCTTCAGACAGATTTGGGAGGAATTAATGAGCAAAATTGAGACATCTTTTTGCTAGCAAGCAATCCCAAATCCTCTCCATGTCCTTGGAGAACATCAGTCTTAGAAGCAGTGCTTGCTATTAACTGCTGTGTGTGAAAGGCCTAAAGGTTTTACTGTAAGGGGGAAGATTTAGTGTAACTGTCTTGCCAAGATGAGGGGATCCATTCCCTGGGTGAAGCATTCAGAAGATGAGTGGTACAAGGCCTCTTTTTGCTTCTGTGTGGGTGACTTTGCCAAACCCTGAGCAAGTCTGGAGACAGCAGGTCTTCTGTCTTCTTGAAGAAGCTATAGGGTGCTGCAAAATCTGACATGTCTATGTGTGAGAAGCTCTCGTTGTTCAAATGCCACGATTTCAGATCTCTAAAGACACTCAAGAGCCAGGTACTATTACCTGGTATTTTAAACTGGGCATATAAGCTAAATTTTTAGAGCTGTTGTAATTTGGAAGCACACATGTACATAAAACTTATGTTTAGAGTCCTTGTTATTTATGCCATAGCTGTGAATGACAAGGCTGAGTGTCTGGCCTATGCTGTGGCTTAGGGGACAGGGCACATCAGAATCATGCCAGAGCCCATCTTCTGGGCTTACCGGGTGGCATGAGAGAGATGTCTGTGAATAAGCAGGAGAGGGGACAGGAAGTTGGGGAACTTGAGAACCAGGTCCCAACTGCAAGGAGGCAGCCAAGTGGGAGGGGGCTAAATGGAAGTTAGGGCAGAAGAAGAGATCTGTCCTTGACTAAGCACACAGAGAGATGGAAGTGGAGGCAGGATGAGAGAACTGTTTACAGAGCCTGAGCATTTGAACATAGGACAAGAGAGCTGTCTACTAATGAGCAGACAAGAAAAGGCGGAAATAGGGATTGTGGCCAGCCACTTGGTTGCTTGGTTGCAAATAGACAGAGAGAAAAGCAGAAGGGGAGGGTAAGAATGACGGTGCGCTTAGAAAAGCTTGGATTTTGGAGCGTAATTGCTTCAAGTTGGATATTCTCAATTAAAAACATTTATAAATTCCTGCTTAAAGGCATTTTGACATTGGCTATGAATCACAAGAAACCCACTTTAAATGCAGGCCTGTGACTCAAGGCCATTGAAGTCCATCCACTGGAGTGGTGTTGAGTCAGGAAACCAGGGTACATGAGAAATTGGCCAGGGAGATCTTCCCAAATCGCATCTCATCAAGAGGCCTGCTGCCTGTGTGTGCCAGGCTTTTGGCCTGTCTGAGACTTCATCAAAAGCCTGAAAAGTGAATGGGTCACCTCAAATCCCTACCTGCATGCAGTTTAAAAAGGGGATCTCACCAAGTAAAGCCAATACGCTTGGTAGAGTAAGTGTATAGGAAGGGCAATTTCCAGCATTGTCCTGGGAACTGAGTCCACAGGAAAAACTGAACCTCTTTGGTGGTACCTCCATGTTAGGAAAAATTCTATGACAAGCCACGTTGCTGGCACACAAAAGTCCAAATAAAACAGATTAAATCAAATTAATATGTCCATGGTTTATTAAGTGCAATGCTCTCAGGTGGCTGAAAGCATGGCAGAAGAGACAGAAAATGGGGAACACATTTAAACCCAGAACCTCTTGTTCCTTGCTGGAAGCCCACATAAACACCTGTGAGAGGGGTCAGGACCTGGCATGCTGGGTTTGGGGTCCAGGCCAAAGCAAATTCCAGGCCATGGGTCTGGGATGGATGTCAGGGGTTAGGATGACACTTCCAACTTAATATTGTAGAACTGTAGGATTAATGATATAAATGATTTACCAATGATTAGGAAATAGTTAAATCTCATAAAGTAGAATGGAGCTCAGAAAAGACTGCATGTAAATGCTCAAAATATAAGAATATGTTAATCAGGGCTGTTAGAGATAAGAATGCTTGAGTGCACATGGTTTACCAGGAGTGTCCAGTGGCTCCAAACCCTTATAAAGAAGCCATCACTGATTTGAAATCAGGCACTTTGCCCATCCCCATATCAAAGAACAGACCTCTAACAAGCTGCTCAATGAGACACTACAGGGGCACAACCAATCTTAAGGATGATTAGCCATAAAGTTCCAGTTTTCTTATTGAGAAAAACATAGTTTTGCCAAATGGACAATATGACAGCAGGTGTCATGTGTTTGAAATGTAAAACACTGTTGTGTGAAGGACTGGCCTGATTAATCAAAAATTTTATTTTGGACCTCAGGCAGGGAAGAGGTATAATCTTGGGAGACCTAGTATAATATGAGACCTAAGCCTTATGAGTTTCACTAAGGACCTGATGTATTGATAATAAAGCAGAGCTCCTTCAGTAAAACTAGGAATGTACTTTGGAGAGCTGGTAATGGCCTGATATCAAGGCCTTTGTGGAGGAGTTGCTTGAAATCTTGAGAAAATAGTTTTTCCCCTATATGGAGTTCTGGTTGTCAGCTCAAAGCAACTACGCACTTAGTAGATATTTCAAAATACCCTGTGTACATATTGTGTAGAGTTCTTGGACTAGCCTCCCCCTAAACTTCTCTCATTGTGTGATAGTTTCAACTGACGTCTTATAATTCATATATTTCTTCCATTTCCTTCTTGGAAGTATATGATAATATTTTTTCTTTTCTTTCTTTCTCTCTTCCTTTCTTCTTTGTCTTGTCTTCTTCTTCTTCTTCTTCTTCTTCTTCTTCTTCTTCTTCTTCTTCTTCTTCTTTTTCTTCTTCTTCCTCTTCTTCTTCTTCTTTGTTTTTTCAAGATAATGTTTCTCTGGGACAGTTCTGACTCTCCTGGAACTCACACTGTATACCAGACTGTCCTTGAACTCACTGACAACCACATGGTTCTTCACCCTGAGTCATGAGATTAAATGTGTGAGCCACCAACGCCTAGCAAGATGCTATTTTTCTTAAGAAGCCTCTAGGGGTGGGGTGTATCTACTGAAATAGCTCCCCATTCTCTCCTTTTTAACTTTTACTTGCCCTGTCTCTCTCATTCATTGTGGTCTTCACATTAAAACCCTGTCAGTGAAGAATGACATGCTGTTTTCAGCTCACTGCTGTACTTAAGAAAATATTCTGGGAATATCTTTGCTGTGTAACTCTCCCATTGCCTAAATGTCCAGACTGGCAGTTTGCCTGTTTCTATTTAAATTTTCAAAATATAATCTGGTTCATGAGCCAAAAGGACTCTTAAGGATTATAGCATACATGGAATACAAAATCTGTCTAAGATATCTCCTCTTTGAGCATTACCCAGAGATTAATGCATATTATCATTAAAGAGATTTTTCTGTATTAATCTCCTAAATGTGTGAAGTGATTCCTCAATGGAAAGGCATATTAATTCTAGAGTAGTTGTATTTCCCTCCTGTTAGAAAAGTTGTTTCTGAGACAACTTCTCCTAATTAGACTCAAGTGGCCTTCATCCCTGTCTGTTAGTTTTCAGTGCAATTACCTTGAGTGTCCTCTATACTTCTCCTTCAAAATTTTTAAATGATTATACCACCTCACAGTTTTAAAATTATATATTTGAGTCATGTAATTGACTATTCAATGCAGTCAGAGGAAAAGGATTTGCATATGGAGCATTCTCTCTGTCTTCAAACCACAATAGGAGGAAAAAATTATTGTGTACTCTTCAGGTGAAACAGCTTTGGCACCTGTGAAAGGTGTCTGTGGAAGGAGCAGTGGGTTGCATTCTCTGAGCAGCAGGCTGTGTTCTCGTCTGAATCCGGACTAGCTTACCCCCTAAATAATTACACGGAAGCTGTATTCTTTTAAACACTGCCTGGCCCATTAGTTCTATCCTCTTATTGGCTAATTCTCACATCTTGATTAACCCATTTATATTAATGTGTGTAACACTATGAGGTGGTGGCATCAGTTGTTGGAGCCATCATTATAAAATATTGCCTGTTTGTGGTAGTGGCAGTGATTTTGTATTTTACCTACATTTTTTTTAAAGGGGCCAAGGCAGTCTCTTTATTGACCAATGAAAATAACACAATAGACAGATAACCCTCCTCCATCATTTCCCCTTTTTCTGTTTAAACAAAAAAGAAAGGCTTTCATTTTAACATAGTAAAATTACACATAACAAAACAGTTATCAAGCAAGAATTACAGTCACAATATTTATAACTATATCTTTATCATAATAATGGAAAACTATAACTATGACTATCCATTCTTTAACTCCATCAAAGACTCCAGAAGGATATATTACCTAAGTAAACAAGAAGTAAGCAACTTCCAAAACTCTAGAAATGACAGAGACATCTCACTGCCTGGACAGTCACCCAAAGTTCCTCTGTATCGTTGGGGCACCCGTCTTCAGCCTTCAGGCCCATAATATCCAGAGACATTTCCATGAAGCAGGAAATTTCAAAGGCAATTCAGTCACTATCTGCCGTGTCCTGCAGAATGTCTCGCAGACTCTTTCATGAATCAGGAACCCCGAAAGATCATCTCACCTTTAGGCAAGTTCAGCAGTCCTCTCTCTGCGGGTTCTCTGTGTCCAGTTTATACAACAGTCCAGGCAAGAGCAGTTTCTTGCCCAAATGGCTAACCAACTCCATAAGGAGCCTCTTCGATGCCCATCTTCCTCTTGAAGTAGATTGTTGCTGCCAGGAGCAGACGTGTCTCATTGTCATGAAAAGTCCTAAGTTATTAAAACATTAAATGCCATGTTCTGTAGTCTTTGAAAGATATGAAGAATGTCTCTCTGAAATATATCTATGCACATCTACAAAATCAAACTAACATTATCAATGATTATCCATTAAATGAACTATACAATCACAATACATCAATCAAGACCAGAAATATATATACATATAACAAAATTGACCTTAAAATCCATATCAATGCAAATTATTCATATCTATATCATATCCCCCTTTAAATGTCAACTTCGAATCTTTCTTTTACTATATATCTCTCTTTTTCTGACTACAGGAGTCTTTAAAGAGAGGATGAAAGCCGTGGCTTTGACAGCTAAATCCTCGTGGCTGAGGTACCAGCCAGAGCTGTGTTCACTGCCACAACTCTATGGCGCTTCAAGGTCCTTGCCAGCAAGCTGCAGCATTCTGCTCACAGACCACACTCAGTCAGACTGCCTGCCTGAAAGAGTCAGAGTTTGCCCTGGCAGGACAGCCCAGAAAACCAGCATTTTAAAACAGCGCAGCTTTTTTCCTGCTATGGCTGAAAACTGGAAAGCATGCGTTCAGCTTTTCATCAACACCATTTCAGTGTTTCGTGGCAGGACCTCTTTAAAGAACTGCAGGGTTTTGCAGCTAAAGCTGAGTCAGGAAGCCTCTCTTAGATGAGAGCGCTTGCTTGCCTCTAGCAAGCAGAGCAGACCCGAGAAATTGCTGCCACCAAGAAAACATGCTTTACTCTATTCTTTCCCAAGCTTTCTCAGGCTTTCTGTGGATTCAGTTATCCACGTTGGCGCCATCTGTAGTGAGGGGCTGCGGGCAGGCCTGCTTTTCACCTGACCCAGCTCCCGCACAGCTAGCTTAGTCCCAGAAATAACAACACACAAATTGTATTCATTTAAGCACTGCCTGGCCCATTATCTCTAGAGAGTTAGTTACTGACTAACTCTCATATCTTGATATTAATCCATTTCTAATAATCTGTAGCACCACAAGGTGGTGGCTTACCGGAAAAGATTCAGCATGTCTGACCTGGTGGCTGGCTCCATGGCTTCTCTACCTACATGTTTTAATTAATGTCATGTGAATAAACACAGAACAGATTGTGTGGTTGTACAGATGGGTAAGGTTATCTTGAGCCAAAAAACATTGAATTTGCAATAATGCAACTATCCTATGCAGATATGGTTTATCTTGCTTGACACAGTTATGTCAGCTCAGAGATTGGAGAAACAGACCACTGACTGTACTCTATTTGTCAGGATCATATCTCAGCAGCCAACATAAATATATGGGCAACATCAACCTATTTCTTATTAATAACATCCTCTCTTTCGGGGAAGGGTTTACTCTTTTTTCAAAGTCAATATAGAAATGTTGTATTTAAGTTTAGAAGTGTATTATTAGGGCTGGAGAGATGGTTCAGTGGAAAAGAACACTGGTTACTCTTCCAGAGGTCCTGAGTTTATTTCCCAACAACCTCATGGTAGCTTACAATCAGGTAAAATGAGATCTGGTGCCCTCTTCTGGCCTGCAAGCATGCATGCAGGGAGAACACTATATGCATAATATATAAATAAATCTTTTTTAAAAGTGCATTTTATCATCACTTTAAAAAATCACTTTTTGGTATCATTTTCAAACACTTTCTTAAGTGTTTTTTCTATTCTTATCTCTATTTCTTTCTGTTCTCTCATGTTTCTAAGTCATTAATATTTTGGTTCCATTTCTCTAGAGTTATCTTGGTTATTGATTTCTGTGTAAAGCAATGTCTACTATAGTTAAAGCTTGTTCGTTCTATGCAAATGAAAACTATTTTGAACACCTAATTTTACCTCTGTTGCCCAATGATGGGACAACACTCCTGTAACTCCTTCCAGTTTTGACCTTGAGTAGTGAGTGAGAAAGAAAATAGAGCAGTTAATGAGTGTCTGTGAAAGGAGCTGTGGGCTGCATTCTCTGAGCAGCAGGCTTTGTTCTCGTCTGAATCCGGACTAGCTTACCCCCTAAATAATTACACGGAAACTGTATTCTTTTAAACACTGCCTGGCCCATTAGCTCTATTCTCTTATTGGCTAATTCTCACACATTGATTAACCCATTTATATTAATGTGTGTAACACTATGAGGTGGTGGCTTACCGGGAAGATTCTAGCCTATGTCCATCTTGGGCTAGAGCTTCATCGTCTGCCTCACTTCCCTTCTTTCCAGCATTCTGTTCTGTCTATTCCACCTATCTAAACTGCTGTCCTTTCAAAAGCCAAGGCAGTTTCTTTATTAACCAATGAAAGTAACAAATACACAGATGACCCACCAACATCATTTCCCCTTTTTCTGTTTAAACAAAAAGGCTTTAACTTTAACGTAGTAAAATTACATATAACAAAGCAGTTATCAAGCAAGAATTACAGTTACAGTATTTATATCCATTTTATCTTTCATCATAACTAACGAAAACTATAACTACAACTAACCATTCTTCAAGGCCATCAAAG
Organism: Myodes glareolus; assembly: GCF_982192425.1. NCBI lineage: Eukaryota > Metazoa > Chordata > Mammalia > Rodentia > Cricetidae > Myodes > Myodes glareolus. The sequence continues at coordinate 148,717 of NW_028263278.1, forward strand.
ACTTCGAAAGGATATAACACTATGTAAGTAAACAAGAAGTAAGCAACTTCCAAACTCTAGAAAAGACATAGACATCTCGCTGCCTGGACAGTCACCCAAAGTTTTTTTGTACCATTGGGGCATCCATCTTTGGCCTACAGGCCCATAGTATCCAGCACACATTTCCATGAAGCAGAAAATTTCAAAGACAGTTCAGTCACTTCTTTTGTATCCTGCAGAATGTCTCACAGACTCTTTCATGAATCAGCAACCCCAAAAGACCATCTCACCTTTAGGCAAGTTCAGCAGTCCTCTCTCTGTGGGTTCTCTTTGTCCAGTTTATACATCAGTGCAGGAAAGAGCAGCTTCTTGCCCAAATGGCTACCAAACTCCATAAAGAGCCTCTGCAAGGCCCATCTTCCTCTTGAAGTAGCTGGTACTGCCAGTAGCAGACATGTCTCATTGTCATGAAAAGCCCTAAGTTATTAAGACATTAAATGCCATATTCTATAGTCTTGGAAAGATATGAAGAATGCCTATTTAAATGAAATATATCTCTATATATCTAGAAAGTCTAACTACCATGACTACAAGCTTTACTATTATAGATGATTATCTATTAATCTATATTTCCTAATTAGACATTACATTCTCAAATGAACTACACAATCACAATTCCTTAATTAGGATCAGAAATGCATATGCATATAACAAGCTTGACCTTAAAATCCATACCAATGAAAATTATTCATATCTATATCATATCCCCCTTTAAATGTAAAAGAACATTTATAGACAATATCTGGGAAAATGGACGTTGTTATTTCTCTCCAAACTTCTTTCTGCTGTATAGGGGTGCTGCTAATCAGGTCTTTCATGGTAAAACCTGTCTACCAGGTTCATTTCAGTTGGCAGTTGAGTGAAGTAATTTTCTGATGGTGTTCAGGGCAACCTTTCAGGAGGGTGTGGTCTATCATACCATATTGGGATAGAAGCAATCCACAGGGTCTCATCCTCTGTGAAAACAAAAGAAGAACTTTTCCAAAGCATCATAAACTTAGATCCAAAATTTGATGTCCAGGTATGTGCAAATTATCTATCTTTGAATTTCAGCAGCATTTATAAACAAATATCTTTTAGCAGCTGTTACTCCTTCCTCAGCATGCAAACAATTCAAAGAGAGCATAATAGCATACAGTATCAAGATTCTCTGTATATTTTCCATCTTTATGAGGCTTTATTTCAACCTCTATTTCTTTTAATTTTACTTTTAACTTTTGGCTTTTTGAGACAGGTTCTCAGTAATATTTTTGTTCTGGAACAACTCTGTAGACCAGGCTGCCCTTGATCTCACAGAGATCCCTCTGTCTCTGCCTCCCCAGTACTGGGCTCAAAGGTGTATACTACCACAGCTTGAACTCACCAAGACCTGTCTGATCTGCCTCCCAGGCATTTGGATTAAAGGTGTGTGCTACCACACCCAACTACTCTCTTTTTTTTACTTTAAGAACTTTAACTTTTATCCTGCATATATTTTTTAACACACTGTAAACCATTTAGAGTTTTTTTTTCTTCTTTGAATCTCTCTTTACTGTATATCTCTCTTTTTCTGACTACATGGGTCTTTAAGGAGAGGATAAAAACCATGGCTTTGACGGCTAGATCCAGTCCATTCCTTAGCTTTCCAGCCTCATGGCAGAGGTACTGCCAGAGCCACTTTTATCCTCACAACTCTACAGTGTTTCAAGGTCCCTGCCAGCAAGCAAGCTGCGGTATTCTGATCACAGACCACCCTCAGTCGGACTGCCTGTCTGCAAGAGTCAGAGTTTGTCCTGGCAGGATGGCCCAGAAAGCCAGCATTTTAAATCAGCATAACTTTTTGTGCTTCTTTTTGACTGAAGAGCTGTGGGGCCAGGTGGGATACAAACCTAAGTCAAAAACTTGTCCTTTTCATCGAGGAAGTTGTGCAGAGTAGTCAACCTCCCAGTAGGTTGATGGCTGGTAACTGCAGCAATAGCATCTTGTCTGGGGCTCAATGTTGGTCTCTACAGTTTGGTCATCTGGCAATCAGCAGCAGCTTTAGTCTCATCAACCATTGTGAATGCAAGTCCGTATTGTTGAGTTCATGCCTACCTAACCCCTGTCTTTGCCACTGTGAATACTATGTTGTCCTAATTTTCCAGTGATTCATTTCTTGTATGTCATTCTGTCCTCCCTCCCTCCCTCTCTCTCTCTCTCTCTCTCTCTCTCTCTCTCTCTCTCTCTCTCTCTCTCTCTCTGTGTGTGTGTGTGTGTGTGTGTGTGTGTGTTTATGTGTAGACTATGTAGTACATGCTTTAAAACCCACAGTGATCTTCCTGTATTTCTTGTGTTGCATGAAAGCAGCCAAGTCCTCCCTAAGCAGCTTCATCAGAGTAAAAGCAGCCTTGTTCTGAGGTTCAGAGAGATCATCATAACTATTTTTCTATGAGCACAGTATTCAGTGCTGTTAGGTGACTTTATCTTGAAGTTTTCTGGTTTTGTGCTGTCTATCTTTTGTGTATGTAAAAATTATTGTGTTGGTACAGTTACATTTTAGATAAAAAATCAAGGTTGACAATTGACTTTTCACCTTGTCAATTACTGAATTTTCAACTAAGACCTTATTGTAAAATATGAACATTGCAGAGGCATTTCTTTCCACCATTTTTATAATTTATATATGTTTCTGCATGTCTGAGCTTAGAATGTCCTAAATGTCTTGCTTTTACATTGTGATCATGTTCAGAACTAGATTTGTTAACTGAGACTGCTTAAGAAGAGGGAGAATATTACATGTATATGTTTAGACTCCCTTTGTAAAATCTCCATGCTTCCTTTGTTAGGAAAATGACTGCTTTCTATGTCTCCTGCAGGGACAAAATTTTCTCATTTCTCTGTCTTGGCTCTTGAGATGGCTATTCTTGGTAGTCAAACTGACTACTTCTGGGATTATTGACTACACAAAGAATTGATTATACCTGAGAGGGATTTTACTTCATTAAAGGTTTTGAAAAGGTAAACCCTTCATTCATATGGATCATCTGAGGTGATAAGCTCCATATTTGCTTTTTTTTTATTTTTTGTTTTATGTTATGTTTTTGTTTTTGTTTTTTATGAGGCAGGGTTTCACTGTAGCTTTGGAACCTGTTTTGGAACTAGCTCTTGTAGAGTCAGTTGGCCTTGAACTCAAAGAGATCTGTCTGCCTCTTTACCCAACTGCTGGGATTAAAGGCATGCACGATTACCTCCCAGAAAGCTCCATTTTTAGCTGCTTGGTGGCAGTGCACACATTTAACACTATCACTCAGGAGGCTGACGAATTGGGATTTTCTGAGTTTGAGACCAGTCTGGCCAACAGGATGAGTTTAAGGGCTACACAGACAAATTTGTCTTAAAAAGACCAATGAAAACAAAACAAAACGAAAACAAAAAAAGCAAACAAACAAACAAAAAAAAAACAAACAAAGAATATGATCCATTTTTACCCTAGATCTCACCTTCTTGTAGCAGCTGACATATAGAAAGGATATTAAAGAAATAAGCACTCTTTTTGCTCTGGGATCAGGCTCTGAAAATCAAGTTCATTAGATTACCAGCATTTGAGTGGACTTCTTTGGAATTTTGGTGTATACTGAAAACCAGCTGAGACATTGAGCCTCATGGATGGAACACCTACTGGGTTCTTCACCTGATCTTAGACCAAAGACTGTGAAGTAATCTACTGGATTCTTCCAATCTCCATTGATGGGCAGCTATTTTTATGATGACCTGGACCACAGCTTGTGAGACTTTCAAATAAGCGCACTTTCTACTAAAAGGGTGAGATTCATTCTTCCAGTCCTGTTTATGTAGAGAATCTTGAATAATGAAGCTGCATGTTTTTATGCACCAGTCCATGCAGGAAGAACTGCTGGCTAACATCAGTACACATAAAGACATTCTTCGTGGCTTTATTATTCTCTACGTATTCAAATTTTCATGAACACTACTCTCTTTATTATTTTTCATTTGTCTAGAATTTGCTCTGAATTTCAGGAATAAAACTCAAAAAGCCATGGAGTCATCACCTTGCCTTCTAGTGGGGGAAAGATCTTTTTGAGATCTGGTTCCTGCTGTTTTCTCATGGTTGTCTGAAATCCCTGTGACAACCTGGTAAAATGTACCTTCTGTTCATCTGACCTCAGCATGAAATCACACAACAAACATTTCCTTTTATGATCTTAAAACTCTTTTAGTTGTTAATAGTCTGGGCTGCCTTCTACATGTAGGACAGGAAATCACTGCATCCACTTAGCATAGTGTACTGTACAAGCTAGCTAGTCACGCTGTGTCCTGGAGGAAGAAGGCAAAGTTCCTAAGGAGTACAAGATTATGACAGTGTCTGCTACCGGAGACAGGCACAAGTGATATTGAAATCCTTATCTTGGCAGATCTAGAAAAGGCCTTTGATGGGGAGCAGAAAGAATGGCCAGAAACCCTTGTGCTGTGTCTTTAAGCACACTATAGCCCTTTGGAAGGTGTTCTTGCCACTCAGGCCTCGGTAACCATCATGCCCTCCAGGTGACCTGCCAGTCAGAAGAGGTGCAGCATTCTTCCTGTGACCCATCTCTATGTCAGAGGATCTTTGAGGCCTACAGGGCTCCAAGGCCAGGGAGCAGGGGCACCTGGGACAGATCAGGAGGCAAAGTCATCATGCACCCAGTTGAGGGCAGAGGAATGTCACCTTCATAAGGTGGTGGAGCTAGTGACTGAGAGAGGTTGGCTGCAGCAGAACAGAGCAGCCCCCTCTCCCTTGTTCTCTCTCTGAATCTTGAGGGTCTTTGCCTTAGACAGGAGAGAGGGACATGCATGTGGGTGGCAGGGAATTGACTGCATGTAATTTAAAAACTGGGTAAATGTAAAACAGAGTATCTGAGATCATGGGCAAAAAAAAATGTTAACAAAAACTCTTTTAAAAAAGCTTTGGCAGCCAAAGACACTCTCTGGGCCTCTTTTCTTTTCTAACCCAAGTTCTTCAGTATGATAACACTCAAGGTCTCTTGTGCTGGCCAGCAGTTTCCTGTCTTAACCCTTTCCTGTCCTGATATTGCTTATAAGAAGTTTTAAATTATACTAACCTGTAACTTTAAAAAATGTTGATTTTAAAATAAATGTCAATGATATATTATGTCTAAAAATGTTTTTGTTTCCCCAGAAAAAAATATGAGTTATAAAAATTACAAATGTTACATAAAAATTCACAAAAGAAAAAAAATTATAAGAGGCCAAAAGATGTTTGCTGTAATTTCTTGTACCTAAATGTTTAATGGTTAATTCAATTTTGTTTTCTTAAAATGTCATGTTTATTTCTTAGGAAAATTTGTATGATTATTTTGTTAAAGAATTAGCCTTTGCATGTTCTGGCTTTTTGGGACCCTAGTCTATATGGATGCACAGCTCCCTAGGCCTGGATGTAGGGGCAAGGGCCTCAGACTACCTAAAGCGCAGGGTTCCCTGCCCACTCAAAGCAGGGTGGAAGGGGGAGGAGGGGGTTTGGGGGAGCAGGACGGGATTGGGAAGAGGGAAGGAAATGTAAATACTTGAATGAAAAAATAAAAATTAAAAAAAGAATTAGCTTTTGATAATTATAAGTTTTGTACTTGTGATTTTTCTCTGCGCTCTGGTCATTAGATTTGGGTTTGCAAAAATTTAAATGTCTTTTTGATATAGATAATATTAAAGACTGTCTTATGCTGTTCTATATTGATACACAAGAATATCAGTTACCACTGGGAAAAGCTGGGACTAGACTCCCCAAAAAAAAGTTACAAGAAAAAAACACCAATGCCAAGTGATAGTCACCAAAAGCATCAGCTACATTAAATTAGGCTATAAAACATATATGCTTATAAAATGTTTCATGTTGTTAATATTTAGATTTTAGTCTCATTGTCTCTGCTAAAATCATTAATTTAAAGGTGCAATCTGACAAAAATGTTGTATATAATTCTGGTCTGTTCAAAATACAAGTTAATAATCAGCCATCCTCAACCTCCTAATATAAATGCAGGGATAAGCCTTATTTAGTCCCCTATATATGTTTCAAAGCTTAAAACAAGTAATTTAAAATAAAGTCTGTCTAATCAGAGATACCTAAACAGCCCTAAACACTTCAGAGATCTATAAAAATGGCATTTGAAATAAAATTTAAATAGCTTGTATCATACAGAGACTCTGAGATCCTAACAGTAACCTAAGGTCTCCAAAGAAGACTATGGGACCCCACAATGCCTTCACCTAGATAACAATGATGCTTACCACTGGGAAAGATGACCCCTAGTGCAGCAATGGCTGCCAGGCCCCAGCCCAGACTGTGAACAAACAGTCGGACCTTGGAGAATTGATTGCACCACTTTTGCCTAGACAAAATATGGTCAGTCTTTTCCATGTCTCTCTTCCACAGAAACCAATCACCATATTGGTCTGGTAAAGTCTGCTGTTCTGATACTGCTGCCTCCAATGCTTTGGAGACCTTTGTATGACTGTCTATGGGCTGGTCTCTGTCATTTTTCTGTTTTGTCGGTACTTAAGTATAATTTATTTATCCTTCTAAGATCTCTGATTGTATTAATGGCTAGGCCAGCTATAATATCAATTTAAGAGCAAAAAGGATATCTAGATCCTTACACAAAGCTATAGCCAGCTTGTTAGCTCATTATATATAAAGGTCTGAGGATATAAAAGTTCATAAACAATAAAGCAATGACTATATACTATTTGGGTTACAAGCTCAAGATTTTCTGTGTTTTTGCTGAGACTGAAAGGTATAAGTCTATTTTTACTGTTTTATAGATATCTGTTATTTGCTATTTTTATAATATGAATTTTAATATGGGCCTAAAAGTTGCAAATGTATTAACTCCTGTTCCTAGTTTAAATTTGTCTCAACAGGTTTTGCGTTCGCTGGCAGACAAAAACAAGCATGAATTGCTGAGTATAACCTGCTCAAAATGACTGTGGACCGCAGACTTATTTAAAACTGATGTGGACCAGTCTAGTCGGTGTAAATGCTCCCTGGCTCTCAACAAAGTCCACAAATCAAATGTTCCTAAAATTTTCTGCTTTTGACTGGCATTTCACCTTTGTTAACTCTTGACAATGACACACTAAAGTCAGCTAGAAGCAGTTAAAGGAATACATGATCCAATAATCCCTGTTAAAATGCTAAGTCAAAAAAACTAAAAAAACGACTCTGTTATTGTAAAAGACAATTTGGCCAAAGGTAGCAAAGCCAGCTCATGATTGATCTTAGGACTAAGAGAAGTGGGGAATGTGGAACCCTCATCCCTTATTCTCAAAGGGATAAGAAGGAATTTCCTAACAGAATGTTTTCCCAGGAAGATAGTGACCTTCCCCTGTCCCACACGGAAGATTCCAAGCACAAGGTCACTTAGCTCAGCCCAGCCAGCCACCTGGTACTGGCTGATAAAGATGACCTAAGTCAAGAACAGTGACTTTGATCTAAGAATATGGAGAAAGCTGACTTAACAGAATGGAAGAGAGCAAAAGTCCTTGTTCCCATGTCAAATCAGCTTCAAAGATTCTCTTTGTAGTTATGTCTTTAAAAGCTTACCCCACAGAGGATGTACAACTCCTCTCTACCTTGCTGTAAGGGGGATGGAGATGAGTTCCAAACATGTCTATATTACGCTGATTAAAGCTTGCTTATTACAGTCTCTGCCTCTATGGTGGTCTCTCTCTGAAGGTCATAATCTGGGCCCAACAAGAGGCACTGGAATTTTCTGAGTTTGAGAGCAGTCTGGCCTACAGAATGAGATCCACAACTACCCAGAAAAATCCTGTCTTGAAATCACCAAAACAAGAAAATCTGAATCAAACAAGACCATGATCTAACTTTAACCTTCTCACTTTCTGGTTGCAGTAATTACATATAAAGTATTTTGAAGTAGAAAAGTCTCCTTGTTGTCACCTTGCTCTGGCTACCAAGCTCATTCCTTTACTACTACTAGAGACTACTTCTTTGAAATTTTGATGAATACTTAAAACCAGCTGAGACATCAAGCCTCATGATCTGAACAACTACTGGAATCTTTACTTGATGTTTGGGAAAAGGCTGAGAAGCAATCTATTGGATCCTTACATTGTCATTTATAAGTAGATGTTTTTAGACAACCTGAAATACAGCTTGTGTGACATTTTAATAAGCCCACTTTTTATGTACCATTTGAGCTTCATTCTACCTGTCCTGTTAATGTAGAGAATCTTGAATACCACAGTTGTGTATTTTAACCACTTGACCATGGAGGAAGATGTACTGGCTAACAATAGTGCTCATGAAGACATTCCTTCCGGCTCCATTATTCTTATGTATTCACATTTTCATGAACATTGCTTTTTTATTGTTATTCAATTTCCTGGAGTTTGCTTCGAATTTCAGTACTAAAACCCATAAAGCAATGGAGCCATCATCCAGCCATTTGATGGGGGAAAGACCTATAATCTTGTTTCAGATCTGGCTCCTGCTTTTCTCTTTTCTGTTGTGTGAAATATCTGTGAAAACCTTGTAAAAGTATCTTCAGTTCATCCAACCTGAGCAAGAAGCATGAACAATCATCTCTTTTTGTGACCTTAAAATTCTCTTTAGCTGTTAATATTCTGGGCATTCTTCCCCCTGTGGGACAGGGAATCCCTGCACTCACCTAGCACAGTACAGTGCACAGTACAAGCCAGCTAGTGTTCTGGAACACTTCAGCCCTGTAGGAGGTGTTCCTGTCACTCAGGATGCACTAGCCAATCAGGCTGTCCAGGTGACCTGCCAGTCAGAAGTCATGCAGGCCGCTTCCAGGCATCCGCATTTCGTCTCGATTTTGCCAATTTTGCCTAGGTGCTGGCAAGGGTGGTTTCCTGTGTTGCGGTGAAGTTGCTGCTGCTGGGAGATGATGAACTGAGAGCTTTGGCTACCTGAGAATGACAGCATGGTGAGCGGGGGAATGCTGTCTCCAGATGGGGAGGAGCAGAGGATGAGGTACGGGGGACAGGATTTTGTGTTCTTCCGGGATCCGTGTAGGAACCTTCTGCCAGATTCCCTTTCAAAATTCCTTTAAAAAATGATTGTACCACCTCACAGTTTTAAAATTATGCATTTGAGTCATGCAGTTGACTATGTAATACAGTTGCAGGGAAAGAATTTGCATATGGAGCATTCCTTTTGTCTTCAGAACACAAAAAGAAAAAGAGTTTATTGAAGCTGGTGGAGACACTGTAGAGAAAAGAAGAGGCTGCACTGAGGGATAAAACTTTTGCCCTTCATAAGTAGTTGAGATTATCTATGTGGAATCAGGTAGTCAGTTGGAGATTCACTATCACTGTCCTCATTGACCATTGTTTGCAGTCCACAGACCAGCGCAAAAAGGAATCTGGGAAAGGAACTGACCTTATCTTTAAACCTAATTGCTATATTTACTGTAGTTCATCTACAATAGAAGATCTGGGTAAAATGTTGTGGTTCTACTTAACAGAACTTTTCTGCATTAAGACATTGATCTTTCGAGAAAATACATGAGAAATTTTTAATGTGGTCGAATACAAATCCCTAGTCTCTGGAGTACATGACCATAAAGTCTGTCTCAAGTTTACAAAATAGTTTTAGAGATGACAACTACATCATATTTGCATTCTCCTTGCTTTCTCCAAGCCCTAATATGCCCGGATTGTTTTATTATTCCTGGTCTGTCTTTCTTTAACAACAGTTACAAAGTTTCCATAGTTACGCAGTATCAGTAGTTACTTTATGAATGTGACCTGTTTGTCTGAAGGATTTCCCATCTCTGAGGCAATGGGTTGGCTGCACTGGAAAGTAAGTGTGTAATAGAATGTGCACACAAAGGACCTTGTGCTTTGGATGAGGAACAGATTGTGCTCTAGGAAAGTGGAATAATGTGTACTAATTACAAAGTAAATTAGGGAACTGTCTGCTTGTCTGGGAGGGCAGAACTAAAAAGCCTGTGCTGTCTGAGTCTTTTAATCTCTAATCATCTTGTAGGGGAGCTGCTAATATCCTGAGGCCCAGCTAGGTGACCCTAGCCAATTAGGGATTCTGGGAAGGGTTAGCAATCAGGAGTACTAGTGGCAGGTTAGTGGTTTCTTTCCATGTTTCTCTTCTGTCTCTATTGTAGGAAGACACAAAGCTATACCATGTTGCGTGGAAGGTGTTCAGAGCAGGCCTGTTGAACTGTCATTTCTGCTGTGACTTGGATGGACCAGACTGTAGTCATGTTGGTCCATGTGGTTCATGTTGGCAGGGGTCCTTCTTCTCTGAGCCTCCTTTTGTAGAGATTTACAGGGTAAAGGGAAACTCTGAAGCCCTGGAAATGGAGACTATGATGCAGGTTTTATCACTGTCCAGAGTATCCACATGGGCACTGCTTTTGTTGTTCAGTGGGAAGTGAGATTAGAAAACTGAATTTCTAGATTCCAGAAGTTTTGCATATCTAATTCTAATTTCAGGTTTGTGTAATAAACGTTTTAAATATTTTGGTAACTGGTAGGAAAATGATGATATCAAATTTCTTACAGCAATACATGTTTAGAAGGCTTTTATTGTGCTGTTGCTGCTAGCCACAATGATGTCATACAGTGAAGCTTAGTTCCAAAAGACGAAAGGCGTTTCTGATGTGTAGAGCCTTCTCAGGTGTTTATTGTGTTAGACAGGTAGATAGGGCCCAGTCCACATTTCCTGCCATATTCCATGTAGCAGGAAGCAAATTTTAAATAATCTTATGCTTGTTTTGGGATTGGTCATCAGTGGGGCTGCATTTCCCAGAAACCGGAAGAACGCATGATGGGCAGTAGAGTCATTGAATGAAATCTCCTCCATTTGAAAGATAGCATCTGTATCATGAGGCTTCTTTTTTTTTGGAAGACATCAGTAAGTTGGGGAGTCAGAAATATCAGTTTAAGGATCACTTTGAAAAAACTTTGAGAAAGGTATGAGGTTTGTGATTATTTAATTTCTGTTTACTTATTATCAAAGGTAGCTGGGTAACATTGGTCCAGTTCACATTTTTCCTTACGTAAGTTTTCTTTGGCCTTTTGATTTAAACTTGACAATATTTCACTGCTTTTGTTCTTTGTTTCTCCACCCCCTTTATTCTTTCACAAATTTTGTACACATTCTTGATTGATGTACATTTGAGGAAAGTAAAGTCACATTATATGAATTTGTTTTTTTCTGTAATGTATGACTGTAATGTAAACTATAGTATTCATTTTCTTTAAAATGGTAGACCTTCACAAATTTTATTCAGAATGTCTCTTATATGATCAGTTTCTTCTTCTTTCTTTCTTTTCGGTTCCTTTTCTTTCTGGTGAACATTTTTGTGTGTGTGTGTGATCAGTTTCTTAAGTTTTGTTTTTTGGTACAGTTTCTATGGAGAGACTCATCTTTTTAATCTTAGATGCCTGCCTCTGTCCATTTATTGGCATATCTGTGTGTTCCAGTTTTTGCTATTTTCATATTTGAATCTTTCCTACTAAAATCTTAATTTCGATGTATCTTTTGCCTAGATATCATTTCTTTACTTCTTTATTTTTTTATGATTTGTTTTTCTTGTTTTTATTAATCTTAGATAGACTTAACTTATAGGATAGAAAGAAGATTTTATGTATCTTGGCAAGTGGCTCAGCACATATTCTTTTTGTGGATGACCTGAGTTCAGATAATTATACTCAAGTTGGGAGGGTAATAAATCTCTACTATTCCCAATCCAGCAGATCTGACAACCTCCTTTTCTGTATGTCACCTGTATACATATGCAAGACATTCTCTCTCATACACAAACATACACAAGAAATAGCAGTAATTTGTTTTCAAAGGTGCCTGCTTAACTCTCCCTACACTCTCTATCTCTGTTCAATTTTCCTGCTTGAAATTGCTCTGCTAAACCTTTGGTTAAAACAGCTTTATTCATCAACCAATAAAAATAACACATACAGAAGGACATCCCATGTTTCCTCACCGCTTGGGAATGTGAATTTTTTGTTTTTAAATTTACTGTCTGATATCTGGGGGTGACAACATCTTTACAGAATCCTGAACCAAAAAATTGTGTTAAATTGTCAGATCCTGAAGAGGGAGCTATTTTGTTTATTGTTCACTCTCTGTGTAATGGGAAAGTGCAGGGCTTATCTTGTGTTCTATCTGTGAGACTGGGTCCTATCAGCTAGCCACCTTGAAATCCTCCGGATCAATTTACATTTCAAATCCTATCTTAAGGTAGTGTTTTTTTCAGGTTGGTGGTGTTATCATAGTCCTGGTGGTATCATCATTGTGGAGACCCACCTTCTTTTTGGAGACTTTAAGTTTATTGTTAGGCACGGACATGATTCACTGCAGAAAACTTGATATCATGAGCAGGAAGGTAGATGAAGTGTTTTCCTAGAATAAGTTAGCCTTCAATATGACCTTAATATCATGACAAAAAGTTTAAAACATGTATATATATGTGTGTGTGTACATTAGTCTTATCAATTTTGAGATATTTATCCCTTAAGAACTGCTTCAAATAGTCAAAATAAAATCAGAATCATAAAATTAGTGGCAATAAGATAGTACATAAATTTTCATTTTCTTCTATCCCAAGCCTCACCTCTGTGTCTATTGGACGTTTGTTCACATGCTGATCTTCAGGCAAGTTTTGTTTCATAGATCATGAAGAAAATAAAATTTTGTGTTATTTTTCTTAGAAAATGTAAAATAATTAGACATCTTCAACACACAATCTCTACTATGTTCTCTCTCACAAACAAAACTTGTTATTATTGTTTTATTATTTATATTTTATATTATTTATATTATTTATTATTGTTAATAAACACTCACTGATATTTTTTATGTTTTAAGTCTGAAATATTTACTATTTCTGGAATTTTTTCATATGCATAAATTTATACTTGTTTTTATTTACTCTTTGAAGTCCCACACACAGTTCCCAAATAAATACACAGAGACTTATTTTTAATTATGTATTTCCAGCCTTAACTTGGCTTGCTAGTAGGCAAATTTTCTAAACTAAATTATCCCATTTCTATTTAACTACATTTTACCTCTGAGATTTTTTATTTTTACTTTTTTAATATATATTTTTCCTTCTGACTCTGTAGCTGACTGGGTGGCTGAATAGCTTGTTCATGGACTCTTATTCTCCTTCATTTCTCACTCCTCTTCCTCTTTATTCTCTCTGCCCACCAGCCCCACATATTTTTCTCTCTTATCTAGCTATTGGCTACTAAGCTCTATATTTGATTAATCAGGTGTTTTAGCAGGCACATATAATTTTATAGTGTTAAACAAATTAAAAAAAATGAATGCAAAAGATCTTTGCATCATTGAACAAATATTCCACAGCATAAATGCATGTAGCACATCTCAAAATTATATTCCATTACATAAATTAATTCATCATGTACTATAAGCAAGATCTGTGATTTACATAAAATTTAGAGTACCTGAGCTCTGCCTATGTAAAGATACATATGTCTTACTGTGATTTGAACGTCAGAGTCTCCTTCCCAGTCCCCCCGCCAAAAAAAAACAAAAAACAAAAAAAAACCCAGGGCCAAATGAGTTCAGAGCAGCATTCTACCAGAATTTCAAAGAAGAGTCAACACCTATACTGATCAAATTGACTTGGTAGATCAAGGAATATATTGTGGGAGAGGACAGGAGCCCATGGCATTCAATCTGAGTATTCATTGAAACAGGATTATGCCCACTTTTCTCTGAGGACTCAGTAGGCATAAAAGATCTTTATAGTGTCTGACTCCTTTACTTTTCTGATCTTTCAGAATTTATCTCAATATCTGCCTCTGTCTTTTTATAATTAAGAACAATTAGACTTTGTACTACAGTGATAGGTAAAATAAATTTCATTAAACCATTTACTTTCAAAAATCCCACCATAGTTTCTGGTGTATATGCCTTTTTTGGAGTCTACATCATTATTAACACTTTTAGAGCATTTTATTCCAATTTTATACCTTCAAATTTAGCAACTGAAGCATGCACACATACCTCTAAAATACATTAAGTATGGATGATACTAGCATGAGACCTCCATTTAGAAACTAATGTTGAATTTCATTCTGTATGCTAAATGTATTTGTTTTTATGTTATGTATATTCCTGATTTGCATTCTTGGATGTCTGTGTGACAGTGTTATGTCTTCTAGAACTGGAGCTATAGACAGTTGTGAGCTTCCATGTTGGTGCTGAAAATTGATCCAAGCTCCTCTAGAAGAGCTCTTAGCCACAGTACCATCTCTCCAGTGTCATCATTCAAGTACAATTCTAAATGTGGCTTTAGAACTGGAGACAGAGTTTACTTTCCCATTCTTTGGTGGTATGAGCTTTGATGGTGGTATTTTCCTTTTAAGTATCAATTTACTTAATTTTTGATTTTAATAGACTTAAGGAACATGTGACTGCAAGAACAAACTAATAGATAATTAGTTTTCCACTAACAAGTATCCATCAACTTGATTGAAGCAAATAACCAAATCTTGTCATGGATCTAATGTCTCATATTTTTTTATATTTTTTGTCAGAAGTAGCACTCAATCCTTAACTTCACTCTTTCACATATATTTATCTTATTACAATATAAAGGGCTATTGTCTTAAAATGTTTATAATGTGATACTAAACTTTTTGCTAAAAGTGTTTCTGATGTGTTGTTTTAGATAAACAGAAAAATTAAAAACTAAAAGTTTAAAATTTTAATTGACTGAAAATCACAGTCAGGGTTCTCTAGAGTCATAGAACTTATGGACTAAATCTCTCTCCATTCATCTATGTATGTATGTATCTGTCTGTCTGTTTGTCTGTCTGTCTATCTATCTATCTATCTATCTATCTACCTATATCTATCTATCTATAGTCTAAAACTGGCTGTCAGTGAATGGAAAGTTCTAATATCTAGCTTAGACCCACCAAACTGGGTATCTCAGCTGTTTTATGTATATGCTGGAATCCCAAAGAAGTAGACTTCAATGACAATGAAGGAATACCTGTGCTGACAAGGTGAGGGAATGCGAGGATGTTGGAGCCCACACGACTATACAGCCAATGCACAGCTGACAGAGCTCTAGGCAGATCCACGGGAAGTGTATACATCCAACTTCACATGGAGCAACCCATTTTGCTGTGCTGCGGGAACACATCTCTTTTGGAAAAATCACTGTCGTACCTGAGTTAACTTTGTAAAGCCATGATTCTTCCCTTTGAAATGGGATTTGTTTCCAAAACCCCTCAGCAGTGTGACTTCTGCAGGGCAATGGGGTGACCTTGCTTCCCCATTCTAGCGGGCTTTGGAGTGATAACATTCATTCCTTTTTCTAACAGTCAAAAGTACATTTGTCAATCTCACAAATTTATCCTCTTACAGACCACATAGAAATTTCTATAGAAGACAGGCACTGAGCAGTAAGGCAGCATTCCCCTCCTTTGCTAAGAAACAAATCTTGGCATTCCTAAAACTGGTTATCACAAAGAGATTAGATAAGGTGAATGGGTGAATCCAGGATTCAGGCCTGTTTATTAACTTTCTCTAATGGTTTGGAATGTCAGGTACTTCCCCTTGAATGCTGGCTCTTTCCTGGGTCTGGTCAACTGGTGAGGAGTACTGCTTTGTTAGGTTCTACCTGCCTGTTTTTGTCATTCTGACATGTCTATTATCATTGTCCTTGCCTGTGGAATATTCCTACTATGTCTGTAAAAACTAGAAACCTCATGGAGATCAGTCCGTATTGTTAGTTCTCTTCTTCTCACTACTTCTACTTCTTGCCCTTACTCTCCTTTGTTCTACATTTTCTTCCTCGTAGACCCTTCTCGTCCTCCTCCTTCTCTGTGACCCTTCACTTCATTTCTTTCCCCTTGCACAAAAAATAAAGAAGATGCAGAGGTAATGTATTTTTTAACTTTTACACTCAGATCCTGGCCTTCTGTACACATCCAATTCTAAGCACTCTGGGGGTACTGAGGCTGGTACTGAAGGTGCCATGGTAGAGAGAAATACTACCCCATTTTTCTTCTTCCATTGTCCATCCAGCACAAGGTGTGACACAAATTAAAGCTGTGCTTTCTAGCTTCAAGGTCTAGATCAAAGTCTAGTGTCACCCATCCTTTCTATTTGGATCAATAACATGTTGTCCTCTTCCCTTAAGGTATAGATCACAACTGTGCCCCACTCCATTTTTGAATTATAGTTTATTCCTGATATAATAAATTTGACAACCAAGAGTAACTATCATAATCAATCCAGTGTTAACTTGGCACACAATCATATCACCTTATTAATTTCCAAATGAAAATCAATAAGTGGGTTGTTAATTATGACTAAACATAACATGTATGTCAAATTCAAATGATTGTATATTTAGAATAGTGGCAATGTCCCTTGAAGGATATCTTTCTAGTATCTCAAACTTACTTCTGATAACCACAAATATTATCTTAATTGCTGTTGCAAGATATGATGAGGAAATTTAAAGGGCATAAAAATAACTGTACAAATGTATTATCAATAAAACACAACAGAAGCACTCATATCCATTAGAGTTCTCATTTCTGCAATAGCCACATGGCCTTAGATGGTATTTAGAGCTGCCATACTCTGCTGCCCATTCTGTATTTCTCACAACCTTTGCAAACACTTCACAAGGTCTTGGGTCTTTTCCTAGAGAAGTGACCCATGCCTTCATTCCTGATGGATATGTGACCTTTGTCATACTTATTGGATTATACTGTTCTTGTTTCTCATTTATCTTAATGACAAGACCTGTTATTACAAGCAGATTCCCTAAAAGATCTCCTGCATTCCAGACATATTATCCTTCTTATCTCTATAGTGAAGAGACAATCCAATTTCCCCATGACAATACAGATAAATCACCCTGCCTAAGGTTGTTATTCTTTCTTTAGTCTGTTGGAAAATGTCCTTTTCATGGACGAAGTTTTCCAGTGTAGTCAATCTGCCAGTAGGTTGGTGTCTTATCTCTTGCTTTTTATTATAAAAAGGATCCGGGAATGTTATTCTTTTGTTGTGGTTCCTTTAAGGGGCAAGCCACGCCCACTCCGAGGGACTTCTGACTTCTCTTCTGACCTCTTGTTGCCATCTTAACTCTCTTTTCTGTTCCCTCTCTTGGCGTGTGCACACGTGTCTCCTCTATTTCTCTCTGTCTCCATGTCTCTCTGTCTCTCTGTCTCTCCTTTAAGTAATAAATGTTTACCTTTATGTTTAGCCTTAGGTCTATTTACTATGTCCTGTAAGCCTCTTATCTGCCACCTGCTCACCCGCCCGCTTGGATGACTCTCCTGGCCATATGGCAGTACCAGCCTGTCCGGGACGTGCTTCTGCCAGCTCTGCCACTCACTACAGGGAATCTGCACTGCTCTAGCCATCTCTGCCTGAACTAGTGGCTGCGGTCACCCTAACATTATATTTTTAAAAAACAAAACTACTCATCTCTTCTCATTTAAATAATCATAGGGAATAGACCATAGGTATATGCTTGACAGCAGAAGGCACTGTAACAGGAGCAGAAACCATTGGAAGTTGGCCATTTCTTCATGTAGCTTCCTTGTGTCTTCAGGACCTACTTGGTACTGATCTCTAATATACCACTTCCATTTGATAAGAGGTTGCAGCAGTAAATGTCCTACTTTATAACTTGATAAATTCAGTAATACCCAGCTCATGATGGGAATTTCACATCACTTGGTAAGGTGGTGACTGTAATGATTTAAGGCACATAATGATTTAAGGTTGATACTCATAGGTTCTAGGGGTCATGCAGGGGCAGACAAACCCTCAGGCACCCGGGGATGTTAAAAGCACACCCCTGAATGATCCATATATGTCTCAGCTAAGGCCTTGTCTACTTGCATGAGCCCCATCTGCATGTGATGTAGCCATGTCAACCCCTGTGTGCATGCACTAGGCAGCTTTTAAAAGCTTGCTGAACCATCTTCCTCCTTTTCTCTGCACACTGACCTCCCAGGCCTGTGTACACCCCCTCTAATAAACTCCTAAGAGTGTTTGTTGTGTGTTCTGTGTTTATTTCTTGTTAAGAAAAAAATCCCAAGAAGGTGCAGCTCTGCCAGAACAAAGTCCAATTAGGTGAAATCAAACCAAATCAAAGAAACAAAATGCCCATCATTTTATTAAGTAGAGTACTCTCTGGTTTCAGATCCCATGTGTGGGCGACAGGACAGCAGGGAGCCCATACAAACCCAGAACAACCTCTTTCTCCTCTAGGATCCCACCTAAATGAACTGTGCAGGTGGGTCAGGACTTGGCATGCTGGGATTTGGAGTCCAGGCTAATGCAACTCTCAGGCCCAGGAAGCTTGGATGGATGCCAGGGGCTGTAGGCTAAGCTCCAGACTTAACACTTGTCTCTTGTACCAAGTAATTTCAGTGACCCACTGTCAAATGTTCAGTTTTTCCCAGTGAATTGAATTAAAGTCATGTGCTTGCATTTTTCTTTTATTGATATTTATTGAGCTCTACATTTTTCTCTGCTCCTCTTCTTGCCTCTCCCCTCCCCCTCCAAGCCTCCACTCAAGCTCCCCATGCTCCCAATTTACTCAAAATATCTTGTCTTTTTCTACTTTCTGCTTCCCATGTAGATTATATCTATGTAAGTCTCTTTTAGCATCCATGTTTTTGTCTAAGATTTCTGGGATTGTGGTTTGTAGGCTGGCTTTCTTTGCTTTATTTTCAAAACCACCTATGAGTGAGTACATGTGATACTCTCTTCCTGTGTCTTCCTGTGTCTGGGTATGTTATTCAGATTTCTTATTTTCCTGAGTTGTGTGATTTTGTTTTGTTTGTGGACTATGTGGCAGCTCTGGTCTTCTGCCTAGTCAGCTGCTCAGAGCAAATGCAGCTTGGTCTGAGATTAATAGAGATCATTATAACTCTTCCCCCAGAATCACTGTATAGAGGGCTGTTAGGTGACTTTTCCTTGAAGATTTCTGGTTTTGTGTTCTCTATT
This sequence comes from Myodes glareolus, assembly GCF_982192425.1. Lineage (NCBI taxonomy): Eukaryota > Metazoa > Chordata > Mammalia > Rodentia > Cricetidae > Myodes > Myodes glareolus. Next base: position 167,771 of record NW_028263278.1, read on the forward strand.
TTTTTGTGTTTGTGAAAATTATGATGCTGGTAAAGTTATCTTTTAGAATAAGCATCAAGTTTGATAATTGACTTTTCACAGTGTCATCTACTTGATTTTCAAGCAAGACCTTATGGTACAATATGAACATGCCAGGGGCATTTCTTTCCAACATTTGTCTAATTTACATTTGTTTCTACATGATTTTGAGGTGAGAATTTTTACATTGTCATTATGGTTAGAAGTGAATTTGTTAACTGAGCATGCTTAAGGAAAGGGAGAAAATGGCATGAGCATGTTCAGACTCCCTACGTAAAATCTCCATGCTTCCATTGTTGAGGTAAAACACAGTTTTGAAAACAACTCCCATGTTTTTTGTGCCTCCTGCAGGAAGGAATTTTTTTTCTCATTCTTCTGCCTTGGCTTTTGAAATGGCTATTTTTGATAGTCAAAACTGACTACCTTGGGATCAGCTAGTACACAAAGAATTGTTTATACCCGAGAGAGATTTTACTTAAAGGTTTTGAAATGGGAAAATCTTCCATTAATCTATATAATTTGAGATGATCAGACCCATCTTATACTGCTTGGTGTCTGTGCACACTTTTAACACCATCACTCATGAGTAGATGTTGTGGGCTTTTTTGAGGTTGAGACCAGTCTGGCCTACAGAATGAGTTTCACAACTACACAGGAAAATCCTGCCTTGAAATCTCTGAAAAAATATCTAAATCAAACAATGGCTATGGCCCAACTTTTATCACCATCTTACATTCTGGTAGCAGCAGTCACATAAAAAGTATTTTGAAGAAGAAAATTATTTTGTGCCTCTGTGCTCTAGCTCTGGCTACCCAGCTCATTCATTTACCAGCATTTGAGCCTACTTCATTGTAAAATTGATGAATACTTAAAACCAGCTGAGACATCAAGCCTTGTGGGCTGAACAACTACTTGATTCTTCACTGATTGAAGACTCACTCAAACAAAATGCTGAGAAGCAATCTATTGGATTCTTCAATTGCCATTGGTAGGCAGCTGTTCTTAATTTACCTGGACCACAGCTTTTGAGATATTCTATAAGTTGCTTTTTAATACATGGTGATAATCATTCTACCTGTCCTGTTCATGTAGAGAATCTTGACTACTGCAGTTGTATATTTAATTCACCTGACTTTGGTGGGAGAAGTGTTAGCTAAAAATAGTGCTCATGAAGACATTCTTTCTAGCTCCATTCTCGACTTATTCAAATTTCCATGAATACTACTCTTTTCATTATTATTCATTTGCCTGGAGTTTGCTTCAAATTTAAGGAATAAAACCCACAAAGCAATGGAGTCACCATGCAACTTTCCGATGGGGGAAAGACTAATCATCTTGATTGAGATCTGGTTCCTGCTTTTCTCTTTCCTATTGTGTAAAATCCCTGTGAAAACCATGTAAAAAGTACCTTCAGTTCATCTGACCTCAGAATGAAGCCACAGAACAAATATTTCATTTTGTAACTTTAAAACTCTCTTTAGTTGTTAGTATTTTAGGCGTTCTTACCCCTGAGGGAAAGGAAATTGCTCGACAAACATATCACAATGCAGTGTACAAGCTAGCTAGTCATATTGCATCCAACAGGAAAAAAGGAAAGTTCCTATGGAGAGCAAGAAGATGACATTGATTGCGTCTGTAGCCAGGGGCAAGTGCTATTGAAATGTATATACTTTGATAATAAACTTTGTTTGTAGTCAGAGATCAGAGATAGCCTTTATCTCTTTTATAGAGGTTTTGAGGACTATGATCTGATAATAGGCAGGAAGTAGACAGGTGGTTCTGAGAGAGGATCTTTGTCTTTTTTAGATGGAGGAAGTCCAAGTCACTGGTGGTGCTCTGCTGCTTCTCTGATCTTTCAGGTTCAGACACCCATATCTGACTCCTAATTTTTTATTGATAAGGATTAATTAGAATATTACTTCATCAGGCATCTTAAAAATATGCTCAGTTAACAGAATGGGGTAATTAAGACACCCAAATATAGGTTACAGAATGGATTATTAACTTTAAAGTTTTTAATGTTAATGGAAAGGAAACAGCTGTGGGGAGACATTAGATAATAAAAAACCCTGCTGAGTTAAATCAACCTCTTTGCCTTAACGATATGTTGAGCTTAGAATAAAAAAGCAGGATATGTGTTAAAATGGGGAATAAAGATATAGAGACCATCAAAGATGTTAGGAATATTTTCCTAATGTGAGCTCTCTGCCGATGCAAAATTCCAATCAACTCACATCAAAACAAACCAAATTAAAAAATAGATCCAGGTTTAATGGGAGTTCTGCACTCTCGGGTGGCCCCAAGAGGTCACGAACGCGACCAGTGAGAGGAAGGGAAAGAGACCACGTGTTCCTCTTTTGGGAGTTCACTTAAATATTCTGTGGAAGTGGTTCTGAGCACTCCACAGGAAGTAGCCAGATTTGAGTCTACATCCTTTTTTCCAAAGAGAGCCTAAATGTTTTTTATATTTACCACTCCAATTTTCTGTCACCCCTATATCCAAAGAGCCTAGAATGTTACGTTGGGAGCTTAGGCCCCAGCCCTTGCATCTATTCTAGCCCCCTGACCCAGAGAGTTAGCACTCTGGACCTGGCCAGCTGGAATTTGGGGAATGTAGTCTCAAATCTGGCTACTTCCTGTGGGCACAGGGCATCGTGGGAAAGGGGAGAGCTAGGTGTCCACATTCAGCAAAAGGTGTGGCTGGAGAGGCATCCCAAGTACTGTCATCCCAGAGATGTCAGGCATTTGTTCCTTGGGGGAGGTGAGAGGCAGGTATCTAGGAAAAAATTGTTATCACCAAAGATGATATGCCCGAATGAGGAGCAGGTAGGTGATGTAGTGGAGAGCAGGCTGCATCCCTGGCCCGGCTAGCTTATACCCCCAAAAAGCCACACAGAAATCTGTATTTATTAAATCACTGCCTGGCCCATTCGTTCTAGCCTCTTATTGGCTAACTCTCACATCTTGATTCAACCCATTTCTAATAATCTGTATGTCACCATGAGCTCATGGCTTACTGGGAAAGATTCAACATGTCTGACCTAGCAGCATGGGCAGGTGGCTCTCTCTGACTCTGCTTTCTTCCTCCAAAATTCTGTTCTGTCTTCCCCACCTACCTTAATTATTAAAAAATAATTCAGCCTCACAAAGTAGAATTTAGCAGAGGGAGAACTGCATCTAAAACACTCAAAATGTCAGCATATGTTAATTAGGGCTGGTAGAGATTAGAATGCCAAGGTATACATTGTTTACCAGGATCGTCCAGATATTTGACTCCAAACCATTTCAAAGAAGCCATCACTGATTTAAAAATAAAAACTCACTGCTGGGTGGTGGTGGTGCAGGCCTTTAATTCCAGCACACTTGAGGAAGAGACCAGTGGATTTCTGTGAGTTCAAGGCAGCCTGATCTGAAAAGTGAGTTCCAGGACAGGCCGCAAAGCTACAGAGAAACCCTGTCTCAAAAAAAATCACTAGGCCCATTGAAATATCAAAGAACAGACCTCTTAACAATCTTCTAAAAGAGGCATTACAGGGTCACAACCAACCTTAAAGTCTGGCACGCCATAAAGTTCCAGTTTTTTTTTTTTGAGAAAAGCATAGTTCTGTCAGATGAGCAATATGAACAGCAGGTGACATATATTTGAAATGTAAAACACTGTTGTGGAAGGACTCACCTGATCAATCAAGACTTTTATTTAGGACCTCAGGCATGGAGAAGGGACATTACTGCAGACCTAGTAACAGCCTGGGACCTAAGCCTTGTGAGTTTCCCTAAGGACCTGATATATTGATAATAAAACAGAGCTCCTTCTCTAAAACCAGGAATATGGATTGAAGAGCCCATAATGGTCTGTTGCCCAGGCTTTTGTGGAGGGGTTGCTTCAGATCTTGACAACCTATCCCTTCCCACCATATGGAGCTATGGTTGTCAGTACCAAGGCCGCTCTGTACATAGCAAAGATTTTGAAATACCCTGTATACCCTTTGCATAGAATTGTTGGACTCTCCTCTTTCTATATTTGCCCCATTGTAGGATAGTTTCTAATTCTTTCAATTCTCCTATAGGAAGTAGTAGACCAGGCTGGCCTTGAACTCACAGAGAGGCAAAGGGCTCTTCTCTCTGTTTCTTGGGATTAAAGGCTTATGCCACCATCACCTGGCAAGATGCTTTTTTTCTTTTTCCTTTTTTTTTTTTTTTTTTGGTTTTTCAAGACAGGGTTTCTCCGAAGCTTTGGAGCCTGTTCTGGAACTAGCTCTTGTGGACCAGGATGGCCTTGAACTCACAGAGATCTGCTGGTGGGGATTAAAGGCATGCCCCACCAGTGCTAGGCTAAGAAGCTATTTTTCCTAAGAAGCTTACTAGGCATGGGACTTATCTTCTGCCACATCTCCCCACCCTATCTTTCTTACCTTGTACTTGTCCAGTCCAGCCTTTCTCCTCCCTTGTGATCTTCATCTTAGAACCCCATTCAGTGAAGAATGACCTGCTGTAACAGGTCACTGGCATACCTAAGAAAGTATCCTGAGAATATTTTGGCCTAAATATTTAGACTGGTAAGTTGCCTGTTTCTGTTTCAATTGTTCAAAGTATAATCTGGACCATTATCCTAAGGGATACTTATTGGTAACAGCATATATTGAATGCAAAACCTATCTAACCTAGCTCCCCTTGAGCATTGAACAGAGATCAATTCATGACATCATTAAAGAGACTTTTCTTTATTAATCTTCTAAGTGTGTGATGTGATTTCTCAGTGGAAAGGTATATTAATTCTAGAAGAGCTGCATTTCCATCCTGATAGAAATATTGTTTCTGAGACAACTTCTGTTGACTCACATGGCCTTGGTCCCTGTCAGTTGCTTTTCTGGACAGTGACCTTCCGTGTCCACTATATTACACCTTCAAAAGTTCTTAAATGACTGTACCAATTCACAGTTTTAAAATTATGTATTTGCTGGCAGTGGTGGTGTATGCCTTTAATCCAACCACTTGAGAGACAGAGATAGGCAGATCTCTGTGAGTATGAAGCCAGCCTGGTCTATAAGAGCTAGTTCCAGGACAGGCACCAAAGGTACAGAGAATCCCTGTCTCAAAAACAAATAAAATAAAATAATGCATTTGAGTCATGTAGTTGACTGCCCAATGCAGTTGCAGGAAAAGGATTTGCATATGGAGCATTTCTTCTGTCCTCAGACCACAATAGGAAGAATAAATTATTGTGTACACTGCAAGGGGCACAGCATATGCAATCAGCTGTTGCCTGATTGAGACACCACTATGAAAATGGCCTGATTGTGGTAGCAGGAGTGGTTTGTAATTGCCCAGCATGTGTAAATTAATGTCATGTGAATGAACACAGACCAGATTGTGTGGGTATCCAGATTAGGAAGGTTATCTTGAGTCAAGAAACATTGAATTTGCAATTAGGCAACTATCCTCTGCAGATATGATCAATCTTTTTTTTTGATATTTACTGAGCTCTACAATTTTCTTTGCTTCACTCCCTGCCTCTCCACTCCCCTCTTCAACACTCTCCCAAGGTCCCCATGCACCCAATTTACTCAGAAGATCTTGTCTTTTTATACTTTCTACTTCTCATGTAAATTAGAACTCTAAGTCCCTCTTAGCATCCTCATTTTTGTCTAATGTCTGGAATTGTGGTTTGTAGGCTGACTTTCTTTGCTTTATGCTTAAAAACCACCTATGAATGAGTACATGTGATAATTATCTTTCCGTGTCTGGGTTACCTCACTTAAAATAGTGTTTTTTTAATTCCATCCATTGTCCTGCAAAATTCAAGATGTCATTATTTTTTCTGCTGTTTAGCACTCCACTGTGTAAATGTACCACATTTTTCTTATCTATTCTTCAGTTGAGTGGCATTAAGGTTATTCCCAGGTTCTGGCTATGACAAACAAAGCTGCTATGAACATAGTTGAGCACATGTCCTTTGGCACGATTGAGCATCCTTTGGTTATTTACCCAAAGTAGTAATACTGGGTCTTGAGAAAGGTTGTTTCCTAATTTTCTGAGAAATTGCCACACTGACATCCAAAGGGACTGTACCAGCTTGCATTCCCACCAGCAATGAGGAGTGTTCCCCTTTCCCCACAACCTCTCCAGCATAAGTTGTCTTCATAGTTTTTGACCTTGGCCATTCTTACAGGTGTTAGGTGGAATCTCAAAGTTGTTTTGATTTGCATTTTTCTGACTACTAAGGATATTGAACATTTCCTTAAGTGTCTTTCAGCCTGTTTAGATTCCTCTATTGAGAGTTCTCTGTTTAGGTCTTTACTCCATTTTTTATAGGATTATGTGTTCTTTTGGTGTTCAATTTCTTGAATTCTTCGTATATTTCGGAGATCAGACCTCTGTCTAATGTGGGGTTAGTGATGATTTTCTCCTATTCTATAGGTTCTTGTTTTTCCTTTGCTTTACAGAAACTTTTTAGTTTCAGGAGGTCCCATTTATTTATCGTTTCTCTCAGTGTCTGTGCTGCTGGGGTTATATTTAGGAAGTGGTCTCCTGTGCCAATGCCTTCAAGTATACTTCCTACTTTCTAGTCTATAAGTTTCAGTGTGGCTGGCTTTATGTTGAGGTTTTTGATCAACTTGGACTTGAGTTTTGTGCATGGTGATAGATATCAGTCTATTTTAATATTACTACTTGTTGATATCCTGTTATGCCAGCACGATTTGTTAAATATGCTTTCATTTTTCCATTTGATATTTTTTGCTTCCTTGTCAAATATCAGCTATTCAAAGATATGTGGATTGATATCTGGGTCTTCTTTTCAGTTCCATTGGTCTTCCTGTCAGTTCTTATGCCAATACCAGGCTGTTTTCAGTACTGTAGCTCTGTAGTAAAGGTTGAAGTCAGGGATTGTAATGCTTCCAGAAGTTCTTTTATTGTATAGGATTGTTTTGGCTATCTTGGGTTTTTTTTTTGCTTTTTGCATATGAATTTGAGTACCATTCTTTCAAAGTCTTTGAAGAATTTTGATGGGACTTTGATGGGCATTGTATTCAATCTGTAGATTGCTTTTGGTAAGAGATATATGATCGATCTTGCTTGACAGATGTATGTCAGCTCAGAGATTTGAAAAACAGACCATTGACTAGCTCTATATGTTACAGATCTCAGCAGTCAACATATGTATATGGGCACCATCAATCTATCTCTTGTTAATGGCATCCTCTCTCCTAGGGAAGGGCCTACTCTTCCTTAAAGTCAATTAAAAAAATTTTATTTAATCTTAAAAGTGCACTTTTTTGTTGTACTAAGACAGGGTTTCTCTGTAGCTTTGGAGCCTGTCCTGGAACTAGCTCTTGTAGGTCAGGCTGGCCTCAAACTCACAAAGATCGACCTGCTTTTGCCTCCCAAGTGCTGGGATTAAAGGCGTGCACCACCACTGCCCAGCTAAATGTGCATTATTATCATCACCTTAAAAATCACTTTTTGGTATCAGTTTCAAATACTTTCTTTAAGTGTATTGCTCTTATCTCTATCTGTTTCTCTTCTCCAATGTTTCTAAGTCATTGATAGTTTCATTTCATTTCTTTCAAATTATATTGATTTCTATGCAGAGCAATGTCTCCTATACTTTAGGCTTGCCTCATGCTACATAATTGAGAATTAATTTGAACACCTAATCCTGCCTCTCCTGCTCTGTTCTGTGAAGACAGTCCTCCAACTCCTTCAGGTTTGTCCTTTACTAGTCAGTGAGAAAGAAAAATAGAGCAGTTAATGAGTGTCTGCTGATCTTTCTGGCTTTTGTTGGGGACTTGGAAATGAAGAGGGATTGGTATAGGAATTTAATTCATTGACCAACTTTGAAGTTGGTGGAGAAACAGTGCAGGAAGTGAGAGGTTGGCCTGAGGGAGAGAGCTTTCCTCCTTCAACTGAGATTACTTATGTGGAATCAGCAGTCAATTGTGATGCTGTATGACTGTCCCAATTGACCGTTGTTAGCAGTCCACAGACAATGCCAATCTGGGTATGGGCCTGACCTTATCTTCAAACCTAATTGTGATATTTACAATAGTTCATAGAAAATAGATGATCTGGGTACAATGTGGCCCTGCTTAATAGGACTGTTACTTTTCTGGATTAAGATCTTCATCTTTAGGGAAAGTACATGAGAAGTATTAATTGTGCTCTAAAACAAATCCTTAGTCTCTGGAGCACATGGTCATAAAGCCTGTTTCAACTTTTCAAAATAATTTTTGAGATTAAAACTACATCATATTCACATTGTCTTTGCTCCCTCCAAGCCCTAACATGATCTTGATTGTTTTCTAATTCATGGTCTGCTTTTCTTTAGCAACAGTTACAAAGTAATCACAGTTACACAGGAACAATGATTACATTATATGTGACCTGTGTCTTTAGGATTTCCCCTCTCTGGGGCAATGGAATGGCTGCACTGGAAAGTGAGTGTGCAATGAAATCTGCATGCAAAGGACCCTGTACTTTGGATGAGGAACAGGATGTGCTCTAGGAGAGTGGAATAATGTGTACTAAATACAAATTTTCTAAACTAGGGCCCTGTCTGCTGGACTGGGAGGGCAGAACTGGAAGGATTGTACTGTCTGAGTCATTTGATCTCTGATCCTCCTATACAGAAGCTGCTAATATTGAGAAGCCCAGCTGGGTGGCCCTAGCCAGTGAGGGATTCTGGGAAGGGTTAGGATTCAAGAGTACTAGTGGCAGACACTTGTGGGTTCTTTCCATGATTCTATTCTGCCTCTGCAGTAGGAGTAGTAAGGAAGATCACAAGCTATACCATGGTGAGTGTTGAGTGTTCAGATCTGTTGAACTGTCATTTCTGCTGTGACTTGGACTGATCATGAGACAGACTCTAGTTATGTTGGTCCATGTGGTTCATGTTGGCAGTGGCCCTTGTCCTCTGAGCTTCCCTGTATATGAATTTATTGGGGCAGGGGTGACTCTGGAAATTCAGGATATGATGGTGATTGTCCAGAGCACACACATGGACACTGCTCTTGGTGTGCAGTGGGAAGAGAGATAAGAAAACTGAAGGTCTAGATTCTAGAAGTTCTCAATATTGCATTCCAATTTCAGATATGTGTTATAAATATTACAAATATTTTAGGCACTGGTAGGAAATGAAGATATTGATCTTCTTGCAATGCATGATTTGAATGCTTTTAATGTGATGCCACCACTAGCTGCAGTGGTGTGATGTAGTAAAGCTTAATTCCAGGCGGCAAAGGAGTTTCTGATCTGCAGACATTTCTCAGATGTGCATTGTGTTGGGCACAGAGATAGAGCATAATCCACATCTTGGGCCATAATCCATGTAGCAAAAAATAAATCATTTTTCTTTTTTTCCATAAACAACATTCTTCATGACACATTATTTTAAAAAACCCATCCCTTGTAAATGATTTTAAAAAAATAAACAAAATCCAGCTCCCAACTCCTTTTGCAACTTCTTCCCATTCCCTCCAAATAAAAGGGGAAAATGTAAAGAAAAAAATAAAATAAAACAAGAACACCTGATAAACAATAGCAACAAAAAACAACACTGCAATGCCTCTTTATTTTTTTAAAGAGCAGATTCAATAATCTACACTTCTATCTTATCATTTCATTGGGTGCCTTTTGTAGGTGGATAAAAGTTTATGAATATATAGAGCTGGCTTTGGAGTTCGACACTGGCTCTGTCTCTCTATAAATCCATACATGTTATTAAATAAAATTCAGAGTTGCTGATCCATGTCAGGAACATGGGACAGAAAGAAAAAAGAATTTAGAAAAAATTTTTACCTCTGGGGCATGGCCTCTTATATTATATATGCCAGTATAGAGCTTTTGTCCAGCCTCTTTCCTGGCTGCATGATTCGGTTTCTGATCTCAGTTCAAGCATAGAATTATAATTTGTGAGTCTATCCCTAATAATTAAACATCTATCTCTCAATCTGAGCTAGTGTTGCATTTCTTTTAAGAATCCTTCTTTAAGGATCATTAAATGCGAATCTTTGAAGTGACAAAATGATTTTTTTTCAATTGTTGACCATGGACCAATCTATTTTCCTGCAAAATTCAAGATGTAATCGAGGTTGGGATTCTAGTCTTGCCCATAAAAGTCCTTTCCCACTGAGTCATCTCATTGGTGTTCGAATTTAATTAGAAGAAATATTACAAAAGTAAAGTCTTGTTTTCTTTTCAAATTGTAAATGTAATTTCATACAGGAATAGAGGACCATGGGACAATTTGAATAGTCGATTCTCTTTGCATGTGAAAATATACTTACCAGCACAGATGTTTTAATTGTTTTCATTCTGAGAACAAGACAAGTATTTATACTTTCTCACAACCAAAATTACATGCCATAAAATTGCATCATTTATTAAAGTTTATTGCATCTAAGTCTGATAACCTGACTTCTATATCTTGTTTACCCTAATATTCCTACAATTTTTTCATATATGTTAACTTTATCAGTTACTTATACACATTCTTACATCATCTCATTCACAAATAATTTTTCAACCAAAAGAAGTGTCTTTGAGGGTATTTGCAGTCAAATGACTCCCTAGGTTTAAGGACTAAAAGTCACAAAGTGGAAGTAGATCATAGACACCTGTTAGTTTTCCTATCTGTGCTACATACATAGCATGGCACATGTGTATTCACAAAAACACACATAAAACATTTTTTAAAGGATTGAATTGACAATGCAATAAAAATATCTCATTACTGTGAACATATGAAATTATTTGGCCATAAAATTATAGAATTTGAAGAAATATTGTTATTTATCAGAACAATAATGTTCCCTTTTAAGTTTTTTATTATGCTTTTTTCACTCAGTACATCCTTTAAAAACACATGAACATCTCTGTTTTTATGCCCTTTCCAAGCTGTTTTCATTACTGTAGCTCTGTAATAGAGTTTGAAGTCTGGGATGGTAATGCCTCTGGAAATATTTTTATTGTAAAGGATTGTTTTGGATATTTTGGCTGATTTGTTTTTCCATATAGAATTGATTCTTGTTCCCTTAAGGTCTGTGAAGAATTTTGTTCGCGTTTTGAAGGGAATTGCATTGAATCTATAGATTGCTTTTGGTAGAATTGCCATTTTTACTATGTTGAGCCTCACAATCCAAGAGCATGAGAGATCCTTCCATTTTCTGGTATCCTCTTCAATTTCTTTCTTTAAAGATTTAAAGTTCTTGTCAAATAGACTTTCACTTTTTTGGTTAGAGTTACCCCAAGATATTTTATGATATTTGTGGGTATCATGAGAGGTGATGCTTCTCTGATGTCCCTCTCTCCTTCTTTATCCTTTGTGTATAGGAGGGCACCTGATTTTTTGGAGATCATCATGTATCCTGCCACATTACTGAAGGTCCTTATCAGCTGTAGGAGTTCTTTGGTGGAATTTTTGTGGTTGCTTATGTATACTATCATATCATCTTTTAGTAAAAAGAGTTTGACTTCTTCCTTTCCAACTCGAATCCCCTTGATCTCCTTATGTTGTCTTATTGTTATTGCTAGAACTTCAAGCACTATATTGAAGAGGTACGGAGAGAGTGGACAGCCTTCTCTTGTTTCTGATTTTAGTGGAATGGCTTTGAGTTTCACTCTATTTAAGTTGATTTTAGCTGTTGGCTTGATGAATATAGCTATTATAATATTTAGGTATGAACCTTGTATCCCTAGTCTTTTCAAGACCTTTATCATATAGGGGTGTTTATTTTTGTCAAATGCTTTCTCAGCATCTAATAAAATGATCATATGTTTTTTCTTTCAGTTTATTTACATAATGGATTACATCATATAAAATTGATAGATTTGTATATGTTGAACCAGCCCTGCATCTCTGGGGTGAAGCCTACTTGATCATAATGTATAATTTGTTTGATGTGTTCTTGGATTCAGTTTGCCAGTATTTTATTGAGAATTTTTGCATCAATGTTCATTAGTGAGATTGGCTTGTAATTCTCTTTCTTGGTTGTGTCTTTGTGTGGTTTTGGTATCAGGACAACTGCAGCTTTATAAAAGGAGTTTGGCAATGACTCTTCTGTTTTTGTTTTGTGAAATACATTAAGGAGTATAGGTATTAGCTCTTCTTGGAAGTTCTGGTAGATTTCTGCATTAAAACCATCTGGTCCTGGGATTTTTTAAGTAGGGATGTTTTTGATGACAGCTTCTAATTCTTCAAGAATTACAAGTCTATTTAAATTGTTCACTTGGCCTTGATTTAATTTTGGTATATGGTACTTATCTAAAAAAATGTCTATTTCTTTTTCATTTTCCAATTTTGTGGCATACAGGCTTTGGTAAGATCTAATGATTCTCTAAATTTCCTCTGTGTTTGTGTTTATGTCTCCCTTTTCCGTTTTGATCTTATTAATTTGTGTGTGCTCTCTCTGCCATTTGATTAGTTTGGATAGGGGTTTGTCAATCTTGTTGATTTTTCTCCAAGAACCCACTTTTGTTTCATTGATTCTTTGGATTGTTTTCCGTGTTTCTATTTTGTTGATTTCAGCCCTCAGTTTGATTATTTCCAGTCTTCTACTCCTCCTGGGTGAGTCTGCTTCTTTTTTTAAAGAGCTTTCAGGTGTGCTGTTAAGTCTCTAATGTGTGCTTTCTCCATTTTCTTTATGTGGGCACTAAGTGTTATGAACTTTCCTCTTAGCACTGCTTTCATAGTGTCCCATTGGTTTGGGTATGTTGTGTGTCTGTTTTCATTGAATTCAAGGAAGACTTTATTTTCTTTATTTCTTCCGTGACCCAGGGGTGGTGCAGTAGTTGACTATTCAGCTTTTTCCATGAGTTTGTAGGCTTTCTGGGGGTAGAATTGTTGTTGAATTCTAACTTTATTCCATGGTAATCCAATAGTACACAGTTGGTTACTACAATTCTTTTGTATCTATGGATGTTTGCTTTGTTACCAATTATGTGATCATTTTTTGACAAGGTTCCGAGAGATGCTGAGAAGAAGGTATAATCTTTTCTGTTTGGGTGGAATGTTCTATAGATATCTGTTAAGTCCATTTGATTCATTACATCTGTTAGTTTTCTTATTTCTCTGTTAAGTGTTTGTCTGATTGACCTGTCCATTGGTGAGAGAGGTGTGTTGAAATCTCCTACTATTAGAGTGTGGGTTTTGATATATGCTTTGAGTTCTAGTAATGTTTTTTTTACATATGTGTGTGCTTTTATATTAGGGGCATAGATATCCAGGATTGAGTCTTCCTCCTGATGTATTGCTCCTCATATGAGTATAAAGTGTCCATCTCCATCTCTTCTGATTGACTTTAGCTTGAAATCAATTTTGTTAGAAATTAGTATAGCCACACTCACTTGTTCCTTTGGTCCATTTGGTTGGAAAACCTTTTCCCAACCCTTTACACTGAGATAGTGTCTGTCTTTGAGTTTGAGGTGTGTTTCTTGTAAACAGCAGAATGTTGGATCCTGTTTTCATATCCATTCTTTAAACCTGTGCTATTTAAATGGGTGAATTGAGTCCATTGATAGTAAGTGATATTAATGACCGGTGGTTCCTAACTCTGGTTATTTTTTCCGGTGGTGGTGTTTGTGTGTTCTCCTCCTTTGAGTTGTGCTTGTGGAGGGTTGTTAGATGCTTATGTTATTATGGGTGTTGTTGGATTCTTTGGTTTGTGTTTTTCCTTCTAGTATTTTCTGTAAGGCTGGGTTTGTGGCTATGTATTGTTTAAATCTGCTTTTGTCCTGGAATATCTTGTTTTCTCCATCGATGGTGAATGCAAGTTTTCCTTTGCTGGGTATAGTAGTCTGGGCTTGGTACCATGGTCTCTTAGTTTCTGCAGCACATCTATCCAAGACCTTCTGGCCTTCATGGTTTCCATTGAGAAGTCAGGTGTGATTCTGATAGGTTTCCCTTTATATGTTACTGACCTTCTTCCCTTGCAACTCTTAATATTCGTTCATTATTCTGTTTGTCTTCTCCATTTCTTTGTAGCAGTTTTTCACCTCCTGTTTAAGGTCCTCTATTATTTTCATAATGTTATGTTTCAAGTTGATTTCTTCTACTTCTTCTGGAATAGGGTGTTCAAGTCTTCTTGTTGTGTGATCCCTGGAATCTGGTGTTGTCATGTTCACTTTCAGGTTGGAGCAAATCTTGCATTGACACCTGCACATCTCTTCCTTCAAATGCAGCCAGGATAGTCTTGGCGTCTTGGTCCAATCTGTTCTGTGACTGGCTCTGGGTAGATCTCCTCAGTGCAGGAGCAGGAACTGTTCCCCTCTGGGTGGATAGTCTCAGTGTAGGAGTAGACACTGTTCCCCTCTGGGTAGATAGCCTCAGTGCTGGAGCAGGAACTGTTCCTGGGCCAAGGACCTTATGGCAATCGGGCATGCTTGTCGGGGTAGGGAAGCAGGGATGCTTGGAACAAAAAAGGCTCTGCAGCAGGAGCTGAGGGGCCCAGTGCTTCTTTCCCAGACTTTCCTCGCTGCCCAGGGATTGCACCCACTCACAGGTCTGTAAGGATGTCCTCAGCACAGGCACAGGACTCTTGAAGTTCCAAAGACCCTGCAGACAAAAGGGTGAACATGGGGGGAGGGGAGGGCCTTGAGAAATCAAGAAGTCCCTGCAGTAGGAGCTGGAGGTGCCCTGGAGAACATGGCTATAAAGCTTGTTACAGTTTCTTAACATAATTTTTGGAAATTATAATTACATCATTTCGACCACCCATTTTCTGCCTCCTAGTCTAACTGAGTCAGATATTCCAGCGTAAACCTTGACTTCACAGTAAGAAGACAAAGAGGGAGGGGAATTTGTGTTCTAATGCTGTCCAGATTTTATTATGGAGTAGTGATACAGAGGTACTTTTGTGAAAATCAGAGTTCACTGTCCACGTATTTCAAGAAATCATAGTCACAGTTCAGAAAGCAGGGGTAGGAAGGAAGCTTAAAATTTCTAGCTTGTTTCTAGTTGTGGTTGCTAATGTGAAATTAGTTAAACTATTATTTCTGATAGATAAGTTGCCATTTCTTGATCTCCACAGACTAGATTCCTTTGCCAGCGGTTTGACATAGCCACGTTGAAATGTTAGGTCTGCACCTAGAATAGAGATTAATGAAGGGTCCTTTTCTCCTTACAGGCCTTCAGTACCACTTTAAACTTTCCTGCTTCCTAAGGACCCCAGAATCACTTAGCAACAAAAGTCATAGCTCCTAAAGTATTTTTGATGTTTTTGGTCTCCTGTCAATGATGGAATTACTAAGAACTTCAGTAACATTTCTTCCTTTTTGTCTAAAAAGCTGTTGCAAAAAGGAATGGTGGGCTGCATTCACGTTGGCTCCCTGACTACTTTACACCCAAAATAATTACATGGAAACTGTATTCATTTAAACACTGCCTGGTCCATTAGTTCTAGCCTCTTATTGGCTAACTCTCACATCTTGACTAACCCATATCTACTAATCTGTATGCCACCACGAGGATTTTTCCATTTCAAAACATTTAAGTAAAATCTTTCTCAGATATAATTAATTCGTTGTGTATTAGTTAATCCCAGAGGTAGTCAGTTTGACTACCAAAAATAGCATCTCAACAGCCAAGACAAACAAAACGAAACAAAAAATATTGCTTGCAGGAGGCACACAGTACACAGGAGTAATTTTCAAATCAGTGTTTTTTTGTCAACAAAGGAAGTATGGGGATTTTACTTAGGATGTCTGAACATGTGCATGTAATGTTTTCCCTTTTCTTAAGCATGCTCAGTTAATAAATCCACTACCAAACATGAATACAATGTAAAAACAGATATTTAGGGACATTCTTCCTTCAAAGTCATGTAGGAACATATGTGAGTTAGAAAATGATGGAAAGAAATGCCTCTGGCATGTTCATATGATACCATAAGTTCTTAGTTGAAAATCAAGGAGATGACACTGTGAAAAGTTGATTGTTAATTTTGATGTTTGATCTAAAAGACAACTGTACCAAAACCATAATTCTCACAGCTACAAAACATGAAGAACACAAAGCCAGAAAACTTCAAGGAAAAGTCACCTACCTAACAGCCCTCTATACAGTGCTTCTGAAAGAATGGTTATGATGATCTCTATTAATCTCAGAGCAAAGCTGCTTTTGCTCTGTGCAGGGTGGCAATGCAGAAGGCCCCAGCTGCTTCCATAGAAGACAAGGAGTCCATTTTAACTAGACCTGGCTTGTTGCTTTTCTCAGGGTTGTGACATTACTGTAGAGAATTTCATCCTTTATTTTTTCTAACCTTAAATTTATTTACTTATATGGTGTTTTGTGTGAATATGCCTGTGCACAGTACCTACAGAGGGCAGAAGAAGGGATGAGATACCTGGGAATGGATTTAGAACAGATGGTGAGCTAGCATGCAGGGTCCAGGAATGCAATCAGGGTCCTCTGTAATAGCACCCAGTTCTCTAATTGCTGAGCCAACTATCTAGCTGCTCTTTTTAATTTAAAATTAAGCCCCAAAAATGTTAATTAAAAGAAGGTACATTACTTTTGGAGTTTATTTGTTCATTTAATCCCTGCCACAAATCCCTTCCAACTTCATCTTGTTAAGTGTGGGTGAATAACTATGCTGATACATGAATGCAATTCACTGCTTCCATTTTTGTTGGTTGTGTATGTAAGGATAGTGGACTGACTACTTTTCATTGGATAAACCATTAGGGAGCTGATCCCTTCCTAAGAGCAATTCTGTCAAATGGAGGAGAAATCTACTTTTTAATCAACATTAGGTTTCTGACCCTGACTAGGAATCCTTGAACAGTGTGGTAGTACATTCTTTTCATACCAGTAATCTTGAAACAGAGGCAGGAAGTTCACTGCAATTTATGGTCTTTGATACATAGTCTATATACATACATACACACACATACATACACACACACAGACACACAAGAATAGAAGAAAACTGAGTTACAAGAAAAGGATCACTGGAAAACTGGAACAATAAAGGATCTCTTAAATGCATTCCAAGTGTCTGCTACTACTGCCCATATAATTACTTTCAAAAATAAATATAGTCAAATATGAGCACATGCCATTAATTCCAGTCTCTGGGAGAAACTGAATATTTGACAGTGGGTAAACACCTTATCATGTGACCTATAATGCCCATCATGAGCTGGGTATTATCAGATCTATCAAGTTATAAAGTAGGACATGTGTATCTGTAATCTTTTATCAAATGCAAGTGGTATATAAGAGATCAGAACCAAGCAGAGCAAAGGCACAAGGAAGCTACATGAAGAAGTGGCCAGATGCCAATCATTTCTACTCCTGTTACAATGCCTTCTGCTGTTAAACATACACCTATAGCCTATTCCATATGATTGGCTGAATAAGGAAGAGAAGCCTAGGGCCTGGCTGATGGCTCTATACATCATGCTGGAACCAACAAGAATTAGACAGCTGCAGGATTGCAACCCCTTACTGGCACAACACTGAAAGATACTTGTAAAGGGAAATCTTCACAGTGGGCAGAAGTTCAAAGAGTAGACATTTTCATACAGTTTATTTGGAAGAATTGACCTAATGTGCAACTAGCAATTTACTGACTGATGGACTCTATCCAGTGGGTTGGCTGGATAAGTCAGGGATTAGTAAAGGGCATGATTAGAAAATTAGTGAGACAAGAAATCTGAGGAAGAATAATGTGAATAATCTCCAGAAATGGGAAAAGTGTATAAAGATCCTTGTATTCCATGCAAATATGATGAAAAGGTGACTTCAGCTGAGGAGGAGTTCAAAACTCAAGCAGACAGGATGACTCTTCTTTTAGAACTTGAAGCTGTAAGGCACACCTTTAATTTGTGTCACACCTTCTGCTAGAAGGACAATAAAAGAGAAAAGGTGGGGGTGTCATTTCTGTCTCTATTAGGGGGCCTTGATTACCAGCCTCAGTATCCCCATAGACCTCCATAATGGATATCTACAGCAGGGGAGGATTTGAATGTAAAATTAAACTTAAGAACATTACTTCTGTGTCTTCTTTATTTTTCATGCAAGAGGAAAAAATGAAGTGAAGGAAGCACATAGAAGAGAAAGAATAAGGAGAAGAGTAAGGAGAACGGAGATTAAGTGGAAAATGTAGAAATAGTGAGGAGAAGAAAAAGAAGAGTAAGAATAAGGGCAGATCTCCATGAGGTTTCTAGTTTTTACAGACATAGGTGGAAAACCCATAGGCAAGGAAAATGATAATAGGCATATCAAAATCACAAAAGCGGCCGGTAGAACTTAACAAGGCAATACACCAGAACAGGTGACCTGACCCAGGAAAGAGCCAGCATTCAAGGGAAAATATCTTACTTTCCAAACCATTAGATAAAGTTACTAGACGTGATTTATTGGTAGGCCATGACCTCATGGTGATATACAAATTAATGGAGATGGATTATATTAATATGTAAGTGTTAGCCAATAAGAAGTTAGAGCTAATAGGCCAAGCAGTGTTGTAATTAATAGTTTCTGTGTAATTATTTTTGAATCTAAGCTAGCTGGGTGGCTGGAAAGGACAAGTGACCCTTTTTTTGGAACAAATTGGTGCTCACATAACTAACTAAATCCATGTAAAACCTGAGAGGGCTTGAAAAGGAATTCCAGGAAAAAAACATCGAGAGGTTTAACACAGAGTGTTGCTCTTTGCTGATGGCATGCCACACCTCCTTTAAGAGAGGTTTTCCTGACTCAGCAGCAGTAGCAGGCAAAAAAGATGCACCATTTTGACATGTAGAATTTCTGGGACGTGCTGCTAGTATGAGCTCTAGTTCTTTTAGGAGACCAGGTATTTGGATGGGGTTTGTGAGGAGCATGCTGAAGCTTGCATAATGGTTGCATGTACTGGCTGTGTGCCTGGAAGTAGGGCAGTGCATGCAGCTTATATGCAGCAAGCCATGCTGGACTGGGTGGGGAAAGCAGGCTCTGCTGTATTTCCCTTAGCAATGATGCAGCTTACATTTTTAAAAAGTGCTTAGCATTTTAAAAAGCACCCCTGGACAGTAAACAATTTTAGGTATGCAATAAAAACAAATGCAGACAAGTGTGAATCTTTAGTAGGAGAAGCCTGTCTAGATGAAATTCCTCACTGTATGTGGTCAGTCTTAGTACCCTCAACTATTTCCTGACATTTATCTCTACTGTTTTGTGTTTGTCATTAATTTGACAATTTTTTACTTATACTGAAATGATTTTGCTATCATAATAGGCTTGATCTATGTATTCTATATCTTATGTATATTCTATAACTAAAAATAAGATATAGCAGAAACAGTTGCTTTTACAGAGTTTGGCAACCTGCTATTTTAATTATTTTGTTTGCTTGTCTGAGTAACCCTTACTGTGTGGTTCCAAATACCTGAAAGTAAAGGGGGACATCATTTTTGGCTCTATTCATTTTTATATTTTAGGGTGTTAACCCTGGAATACAGGTTTTTTATATGTCAAGTATATGCTGCTGTGCTGAGCTTCATTTGTATCTTGAATTTTAAAATTTCAAGGAGGGTTTCACTCTGATTCCCAGGATGTCATGTATTTATCACATTAATACTGCCTGAGCATTCTGAGTCACTTAATTGCAAGTATATGAAATTCATCTGGCTTGTTATTCTTGAATTGATTTTTTTTGTAAAATCAATATGACAATTTTATATGTCTGGATATTCATTACATGGGTACCTGGTCATCATGGTGATCAAAAGATCTCAGAGTTCCTGATCATGGAACAATGGAAATTTGTGATCTCCATGTAAGTACTGGAAAATGTGCTCACCGCCACCCAAGACCAGCTAGAACTCTGAAATACTCTACCCTCTCACCAGCCCTGTGTTGATTATTAATGACCAACATTTATATTTCTAGTGTTTTCATCTGTCCATTTTAACTGCTTTATACATGAAGTTCCATTCTACAAAATGTTATTGGAATTACAGTTTAAATTATGGCACTTCGATAGCTGGAAGATGAATACAAAACTGGAATGAATGCAAAATTATATGTAAGAACTTCAATAAATGTCTTTCAGTTCTTTCTGTTCCATTTGTCTGTTTCACTGATTTTGCAAAGGAGACAGTGTCTTAATGTGTTCTTCAACCGGTCCTGGACCTGATTGCATATGCTTGACTGACATTCTACTTAGAGACAAATATATCCACCTCTGTTTTCTGAGTGTTGTGGCTAAAGACACAATACACCCAGTGTGTCCATATTACTTTTATTGTGTGGTCTTTAACTCTTCATACAATTTTCTCATGCATACTATATACTGTTGATCTTTATTGTTGTCTCTTCCTGTCAATAGACATTGCTCTTCTGAGGTGATAACCCTTATAAAGAGTACAGAAATGACAGAGTTTACTTTGCTTTTCAATTTCCTTCAAAAGTGACTGTCTATGTCATGGAATAAGATTAAGAAACACCAGAATCATATGTCTATACTCTGAAAGAAGTATGCATTTCCAACTTTATCACTGTCATGCTTTCCATTTTACACATGTGTCGTATATTTTAGAAGGCAGTGACCTATGATGATGTGTATATCAACTTCACTCAGGAAGAGTGGGATTTGTTGAATCCTTCCCAGAAGATTCTCTATAAAGATGTAATGCTGGAGACCTACAGGATCCTCATTTCTATAGGTAATAATGAATTTCCTTCATGTTTCAAAGTATGGAAACAGCTTTTCCTTTGTAAAGGATGTTGTTCTGCAATTTGATTTAGAAAGAAGAATGAGGTGAATAAAGCAGTCATAGTTCTTAGGTGCACTTAAGATAATAAGCTAAATGTTGAACATTGTTAAATGATATGACATATATTCTGGTCCTGAATTTCAGGTTACATTTGGGAAGACCATAACACTGAAGAATATTGGCAATGTTCTAGAAGACATGCAAGGTAATTTTCACGTGCAAGTTGATAACAATGTGCCTCTGATGATATTGTAATTTTTCCTAGAACTTTTAAATAAAAGCAACAATGCAATAAGCACAGCTTTAAGTGCATAGATGGTTATTAAATCCTCACAAATCCATATACCTCAATTTCATATCTGTGAATTATTCTTCCTTTCCTATGTGTATATAAGCTTATGAGCATAGGGATATGGAAAGATTTAACATACCTCTCCTTGATAACAAAAAGAAGATCAGCAATAGTTCCCATGTAGAGTATACTTGTTAAATTTGATTCAAGTATACAATACTGATGGTTTTCTACATCATTATTAATATATAAATATTACAAAAATGCCACATGAGTTCTAGGTTTGTGCAAATACTTCTGAATGTCCTAGTTCACTTAGCAAATATATATGATTCACAGTATAGTAAAATTTATGAATGCAGTAAAGTTGGTAAATCTCTCAGTGTATTCAGTTGTCTTCAAAAGTGTGAATAATATAATATAAAATGTTTTTCTATATGTGAAAAGGTAAACCATGACAAAGGAATTTATCATTATACTCATATTCCTAGATGCAACCTGATCATTAATTAAAAAGCAAACATGATTTTAAACAGAGTTATGAAGTTTTAATACCTAATTCCTTTTAGAATTGGATCAAATTATAAAATTAATTCATAGAGATATATGGTTCAACAGTGTCTTGAATGAGGTAAATTTTTTAAATGTGCCACTTATTGTGCAGGATTGAAAGGAATCCAAATGGTGAGGAGAAACTTTCCATGTATCCTCACTGTGTTAAAGACTTGTCTTATGACACTCACCTTCTACAGAAAGAAAAAACACATAATGGGCAAAAATGCTCTAAAAGTAAGCAGTGTGGTAAAGCCTTTGCTTATCACAGTAATATTCAAGTGCTTAAAAGAAAGCATTCTGGGAAAAAACCCTATGAATGCAGTCAAGATGATAAAGACTTTGTTCTTTATGAAACTCATCAAAGTCATAAAAGAATACATCCTGGAGAGAAAGCCTATGAATGTAATCAGTATGGTAAGGCCTTTGCTGAAAACAGTGATCTTCGAAAGCATAAAAGAACACATACTGGAAAGAAACCCTATGAGTGTAAACAATCTGGTAAGGCCTTTTAACAACACAGTAATCTTCAAAGTCATCAAAGAACACATACTGGAGAGAAACCCTATGAATGTAATCAATGTGGTAAGGCCTTTGCCCAGCACAGTAAACTTCAATTGCATGAAAGAACACATATTGGAGAGAAACCCTATGAATGTAATCAGTGTGGTATGGCCTTTTCAAAACACAGTAATCTTCAAAGTCATCAAAAACACATACAGGAGAGAAATACTTTGCTTGTAATCAATGTGGTAAGGCCTTTTCACAACACACTAATCTTCAAAGTCATCAAAGAACACATACTGGAGAATAAGCCTATGAATGTAATCAATGTGGTAAGGCCTTTGCCCAGCTCAGAAGTCTTCAATTTCATAAAAGAACACATACTGGAGAGAAACCCTATGAATGTAATCAATGTGGTTAGGCCTTTTCAAAACACAGTAAGTTTCAAAGTCATCAAAGAACACATACTGGAAAGAAACCCTTTGAGTGCAATCAATGTGGTAAGGCCTTTTCACAACACACTAATCTTCAAAGTCATCAAAGAACACATACCGGGCCCAGCATGGTAATCTTCAATTGCATAAAAGAACACATACTGGGGAGAAACCCTATGAATGTAATCAGTGTGGTAAGGCCTTTGCAGCTCAGAGTAGTCTTCAAAATCATAAAAGAACACATACCAGAGAGAAACCCTATGAATGTAATCAATGTGGTAAGGCATTTGCCAGGCACAGTTATCTTCAACTGCATAAAAGAACACATACTGGAGAGAAACCATATAAATGTAATCAGTGTTGTAAGGCCTATGTATTTCACAGTGATTTTCAAAATCATAAAAGAACACATACTGGAGAAAACCCATATGTATGTAATCAATGTGGTGAGGCCTTTTCCCTGCACAGAAGTCTTCAACAGCATAAAAGAACACATACTGGAGAGAAACCCTATGAATGTAATCAATGTGGTAGGGCATTTGCCCGGCACAGTTCTCTACATCTGTATAAAAGAACACATACTGGAGAGAAACCCTATGAATGTAATCAGTGTGGTAAGGCCTTTTCAAAACACAGTAATCTTCAAAGTCATCAAAGAACACATAATGGAGAAAAACCCTATGAATGTAATCAGTGTGGTAAGGCCTTTTCAAAACACATTAGTCTTCAAAGTCATCAAAGAACACATACTGGAAAGAAACCCTATGAATGTAATCAATGTGGTAAGGCCTTTGCCCGGCACAGACATCTTCAGTTGCATAAAAGAACACATACTGGAGAAAAACCCTATGAATGTAGTCAGTGTGGTAAGGTCTTTTCCGAACACAGTAGTCTTCAAAAGCATAAAAGAACACATACTGGAGAAAAACCTTATGAATGTAATCAGTGTGGTAAGGCCTTTGCCCAACACAGTAGTCTTCAAAGGCATAAAAGAACACATACTGGAGAAAAACCCTATGAATGTAATCAGTGTGGTAAGGCCTTTGCCCAACACCATAGTCTTCCAAAACCATAAAAGAACACATACTGGAGACAAACCGTGTGAATGTAATCAGTGTGGTAAGGCCTTTGCTGAAAACAGTGATCTTCAAAAGCATAAAAGGACACATACTGGAGAGAAACACGTTGAAGGTAATCAGTTTGGTAAGGCCTCTGCCTAACACAGTAGTCTTCAAAACCATAAAAGAACACATACTGGAGAGAAACCCTATATGTAATCACTGTGGTAAGGATTTTGCGTGTCTCAGTCATCTTCAATTGCTTAAAAAGCACATACTGTGGAGAAACCCTATGAATGTAACCAATGTGGCAAGGTCTTTGCCTATCAAAACAGTCTTCTATTGCATAAAAGAAATCATACTGGAGAGAAGGAAATGCTATGAATGTTAACAGTTTTGTAAGGCTTTTGCACTGAACAGTAATCTACAATTGCTTTGAAGAACACATACTGGATAGAAACACCATGAATATAAACAGTGTGATCAGGCTGTTCCAAGTTGCAGTCGTCTTCAATTGCATAAAAAAACACATTGTAGAGAGAAATAATATGATTGTAATCATTTTGGTATGGCCTTTGTAAAACACAGTCATCTTCAAATATACAAAGATCACATAGGAGAGAGAACCCCTATGAATGTAATCAGTTTGGTTAGGCCTTTGGAAACCACTGTACTGTTCATGGCAATAAAAGAACACACAGTGTAGGGAATCTTTATGAATGTATATCAGTGTAAGAAAGATTTTTCACATCTTACTCATTTTCAAATCCCTAAAAGAACACAGACTGGAGAGATAACAGTGAATGGAATCTGTGGTAAATCCTTTGTCACAATAATCTCCAAATCCATAAAATTAACCATCTTTCAGAAAACCTCTTTGAATTTAATGTATGTATTCTGCAAAACCATGAGAATAATTATACTATAGTGAAACTCTATAAGTAAATTGAGTGTTTTAATGTTTTGTACTTCATTCAGGAGAAAGGCTGTTGTATGTAATCAATCTAATAAAGTTTATGCATATTACCCTAATCATTTGGGCCTGTGAAGGAAACGGAGGGCTTATCATAACTTATTTTTAAAAGATCTTAAGCCAACACACATATAGTCAGTAAACCAATAGCAGTTATTGTCTAGAAAAAAAATCGATAGTGTAAAAATCTGTTTAAGCACTATGATATCTCTTTTTATTTTGTTTGAACCAGCAACCTAATGGGCAAAACCATTTTTTGTGCCTATGAGTGGGAGAAAGGGCTAGTCAAAGAAACACACCTTGGACCTGAAAGCAGAGCCAAAGGAAAGCACTTTTCCTCTGAATCTAGAACTGGCTAAAAAAAAATATCTCCTTGAAAACAGCCCAAACATTAAAAAGTGCCAGTGAAAGAAACACACACTCAAAGCACAACCAAATAATAAAGCCCCATATTCTCTCCTTCTCCAAGTCAGCACAAATGTAACCAATCCCTCAGTATAAAATCCAGCCCATCTCTGATCTTGTTCAGGATCGGGGATGAAAATCTAACAAATTTCCTCCTTCAAAATCTCCTTTGATACACTCTGGTTTTAAAAAGACCTATATGAGCCATATGCAAATTCAGTATGCAGCTGCCCCATTCCACACTGGTAGGGGTACTTATGCTTTTGGTTTCCTCCCTCCCAATTCTATTGATTGGAGATTTGTGTGAAGAAATTCTTTAACTGGAATGCTTCAAAAACTCCTTGACGACACACAATTGTGACTTTCATTTGGAACTGTGCCGATGTGAGCATGAGCATGCAACCCTGTCCCCTGCAGGAACTGCTGTCAGGCGGTGGTCCAGATCAGAGTATAATGAAGGAAGGTGGTCAGTTTCACACCTCTCCTTAGAGAAGCTTTTCTTTTGGGACCCAAAGTTCTGGAACTGATTCAATAAAAATTTCCAGAAGGATAAAGGCAGTGGCTGCCTGCTCATCTCTTTCAGGATAAAAAAGAAGGTGAATACACAAAAATGTACAGTAATGACAGACAAACAGGTACTGGTACCACTTAACATTTTTAAAAACATAGTCACATAAAACAGCAATGTAGTAACGGTCAAAACACAGACCAAGAAAATATGCACTCATTCATTCACATATACTTTTTAAAGCTCTAGATTTATACTTATTCTGGAGAAAACCGGGAGCGCACATCTTTTATACATTTCAAAAACTGAAGCAATTATTGTTGTCCTTCCTTAGGACCTCTGACCTTTAAATATCTATAAGTAATGTACAAACAGCTGTTTGCTATTTTCCTGGCCTATATTTAACTTTTTGAAAATTATATACAAATTACTTCTTATTTTGCTATTACTTATTTTGCAATTATACTCGAGTTACTCCTTACTTGTTTTTCATGCTACACAGCAAACTTCCTTTTTATATTTATGCCGTGCAATTGCTGATGCTCCCAGGATATCCTTAATGTACCTAAGAGCACCCTTGGAATTTGTGGTGTCCCTATGAAGACACCCCTCCCCAGAAAGCTGCACAGCTGGATGTAGGAGCTATAGGAGTAGCTCCTACAAGGTCAGCTAGGGTTCCTGGATAGGATATTCTCGAGGCCAAAGTAAAGTCAGAAGAAACAGAAGACAGGATAGAATTGGGAGGTGTGTCCAGTCATGCTGAAGCAGCCAAACAGCCCAGGGTTTATTTCAGAACTTCCTTAAATACAAAAGCAGAACAAAGCACAGCACAGATGGTCAGTCAGTATCTGACCACAAGGTCCTTCCTGTCCTTGAGTTAGTAGCTTCCTCTCCTCATTTATCTGAACCCAATTCCAATTTTCCATATCCATTTAATTCTCTTCTGAGGGAAATAAAGGATTATATGAATTGATAGTTTCAAGGCACATCTCTAAGTCTGATATAGATACAGGGGTGTCATGAATTTCCAGCAAATTCTTAGGCATAGACAGAAAGAGAAAAGTTATCTTGTCCCATTACCCTGTAATTAATTTTCTTATTATCTGACACTCCTGACATTCTTTCAGGGTC
Organism: Myodes glareolus; assembly: GCF_982192425.1. Classification (NCBI taxonomy): domain Eukaryota; kingdom Metazoa; phylum Chordata; class Mammalia; order Rodentia; family Cricetidae; genus Myodes; species Myodes glareolus. The sequence goes on from NW_028263278.1 coordinate 194,340, forward strand.
CCTGTCTCAGGAACGAATAGTTGGGGTCCCTTCCCAACTACCTCCATTATGGATGACTCTGGGTAGTACCACAGAAATCAGAACACAAAAGATGCAGGGTAGAAAATACAACTGCATACTTTATTGCAAAGTCAGTGCTCTCTAATAATACTTGAATAACAATCCAAGCTAGGTTCTCATAATATTTGAAATAGAGAAACTACCAACTTTGATACAAGTTATTTCAATAGTTTTCTTCCCTAGTTAATCTAAAAAAGAAGCCTGTTGTTATTGAAAAATCTTTAGCTGTAATATAATATATACAAACACTTCATCAGAAGACAAAGCACAACCTATTCATAGCTAGTGAACTCTAGAGCACTTCTGTGTACTCAAGGACTGACTATTGGCAGGGCATTCTACTGATAGAGGAGGTATGTTTCCTCCTTACTTGGCCTGCCAAGCATGTCAGCAAGAGTGCAACCTCAAGTCACCCCTGTACAGAGTTTCAATGATAGCCCTCTACAGTGGAGTTATGTTTCTGCATTAGCATAATCTCTGACTGGACCTACTGAACCTCTGATCTCTTTCTGTCTTTGAGCATTTCTCAGGGGTATTTTTTTTTCACAGTCACTGGAATCTAACCACTAAAGCTATTTTTTGTAAATTTATCTCAAGGGTTTTTTTTCTGTATTTGAAAATTTTTTTAAACTTACACACCAAAGGAACAAATGAAAGAGAGGGATTTAAAAGGAAGAAAGAGAGAGTCAGCAACCCTTAAAGAATACTAGGTAGCTGGACGAGTGGATAGGTAAGGAGAACCTTCAAATGTTGCCCAATATTGTAGCAATTAATAACATGATCAGTGAAGAGGCAGCTTGATTCAAATGAGATACTTAGAGTACTATATGCTTTCTCTACTCCAAAATTTAGTAATCAAAGTTAATACACTTAGTAAACAATGTATGCTGTATTCACACATTGAATTTATTCATATTTCTTCTTTCTGCATTTCTGTATGACTGCCAAAATGTTTGAAACATGACTTTGATCGCACTTTTACTTGTGCCAGTTTGTTTTCTATTGTGATATTGATCACAATTTCCTTAGCAGCTTGAGGAGGAAAGGATTTATTTGACTTACATTTCCCAATTGCCACCTGTCAATGAGGAAGTCACAGCAGTAGCTAAAGAAGAGAAATATTGACTACTGCATTGCTCCACCTTTCTTGTTTAGCCTGCCCAGGGGTATCATAATGCATAGTGGTCTTTGTTCTCCCATTGAAATCATTAATAGTAAATCATTCCTTATAGTTCAGATCTGATAGAGACATTTCTCTTTTGAGATTCACTATTTCCAGAAGTCAAAAAGTTATATCAAAGTGGTGAAAAACTAAATTACACATTATTGGGCAGAACCATTTCTCAATTTTAGTGCTTCAAGCTGCGTTTTGATTTGGAGCAATCAGAGATGAGTCCAACATTGTCAGTGAAGTCAGAAAGCTGAAAATTCAGGACCAAGACGAGGTGGACAACAGAAGTCCAGGTGATTTCTGCTGTTGTGAATCACAGTGGCTGCCTTGCTGAAGATATGGTTTGATGCCTTTATATCAGGCATAGACACTTTCCTGGACAACATATTGAAATGTCAGTACTTTTGAACATGTTACTATACTAGAGTACACAGTGTTCAAGTATCACAGCTAGAAAAGAATCACAGATAGCTTTGTATCCTATAAAGGTGCAACTGTGCAGAAAAAGGTAGACTAGTCCTCTCCTAAGTAACACTGGTTGAGATTCAGGTAGAGGAAAGCTACCACCCTCACTAGTGCCTTCTACTCATGAATGCTGAATCCTGTTCTACAACCTATACTGAGCTACAAGCTTTTATTTATTTTTGGTAAGGTCAGGAAATTCCCTGGAATTCAAATCATATGAGGCTTCCTATTCCTATGAGAAACACTGATGATTGTCAGAGAGCTTGCATCTTAGCAGGACATCTGTATGATTATGAAGATAACCAAAAGCATGCTTTAAATACACTGTCTAATTGAGCTTCTTGAAAGTGGTCCATGGAGCTCAAAATAAATTGCCATAACAGTAGCAATCATCAAGGGTCAGCACCCAGGGAATATAACATGGCCTTCCAGTTGACTCTTTGGGGATGGAGCTGTGGGAACTGATGGTTATGAGCTGGTCATCCTAAAAAAAATTTTTTTTTATCTGCTTGGATGTCCTCAAACTCATCAAACCATGGACAGCCTTGTCTAAAGCACAGGCAAGTGTGTGAGCAATGAGAAGTACAGGAGTAATAACAGAGTACAAAAAACACATGAAGAAGGACCTAGGAACTCACATCATGGCAATGACAGGAAAGAGAATTGGATAGAGGGCAAGCATGATCTAAAAATCTAGTGACATGGAGCTTATGATGTATTTTGAATTTCTTTGTGTGGAAAAGTATGTGAAACTGAGTACAACACCTATGCTTCTGGCTGAAACTGCCATTGACGGTTTTAAAAGAGCAAGGAAAAAGATTGACATAGAAACTAATTTTATAATACAAAATATAAATGAGAAATGCAATATAGTCATAATATGATTCTTTCGAAAATGATAATCAAATTCTAAACTTTTAGAAACTGAGACTCATGTGTTTTTAGAATCAGAAAAGAATGGGAGAAAATACTCCAAATTTGCAGAATAACACTTATAAAGTATAAAAATTATACTGAACATGTTGTAAAATATGAAAACCTAAAAATTTTAACAATGTTTTTAAGCCTGAAGGATACCATGAAGTGAAATATGACAGGCATGAAGAGTCAAATCTCACGTGAGTTTATTTGTATGTTTTGTTTAAAATTTCTGTTATAAGTTGGGGGTATAATTATGGTTACCAGAAGATTGTGAGTGGTCATCAGGATGCAAGATAGAAGGTGGTTACAAGAAATATTTTCTTGAAAGAGGAATATGGCTACAATTAATATATCATAAAACATCACCATTAAGAATAGCCACAAATAAAATATAATATTGTGGAATTACTCTAAAGAAGTGGAAGACCTGTATGACAAGAACTTTACACTTTGGAAGAAACTGAAGGAGAGACCAGAGAATGGGAAGATCTCCCAAGCCCTTTGGTAGGTTGAAATTAATATAATAAAATGAAAATCTTTCCAAAACCAATCAACTGGTTCAATACCATGCCCATGTAAATCTCAGCAAAATTTTTCAAAAACCTTAAAAAAATACTCAATTTCATATAAAAAAGCAAAAAGCCCACATCATAAAACCAATCATATTGAATCACAAAAAAAGAGAATGTGGGAAGTATATTTGAGCTCATTTGCACAGGAGACCATTTTCTAAATATAACCCCAGCAGCACAGACACTGAGAATAATCATTAATAAATGATACCTCCTGATACTGAGAAATTTCTGTGAACCAAAGGACATGATCAACAATACAAAAAAAGATTGCCTAGAGAATGGGAAAAAGATCTTCACCTACCCCCCACTGGACAGAGGACTGATCTCCAAAACATACAAAGAACTAAAAAAAAAATTGTCATCAAAAGAACAAATAATCCAATAAAAAACAGGGTGCAGACCTAATCAGAGAACTCTCAATACATGAATCTAAATTGCCTGAGCAAAACGTAGGGAAATTTTCAACGTCCTTAACGTCTAGAGAAATGAAAATCAAAACAACTCTGAGATTCCATCTTATATCTGTAACAACAGCCATGATCAAAAACACTGATGACAATTTAAGCTAGAGAGGTTGTGGGATGAAGGGAATGCTCCTCCATTGTGATGGGAGTGCACACTTGTACAGCCACGTTGGATATCAATATGGTGATTTCTCAGAAAATTAGGAAGCAAACAACCTGGTGATGGTACATGCATTTAATCCCTGAACTTGGGAGGCAAAGACAAGCAGATCTCTGTGATTTTGAGGATAGATTGGTTTACAATAGCTACTTCAGGACATGCTCCAAAGCTACAGAGAAACAATGTCTTAAAAAACCAAAAAATAAAAAAGAAAGAAAATAAGGTAAGAACCTATATCAAAACATAACAACTTTTGGTGATGTACCCAATGGATACTAAGTCATACTACAAGGAGAAGTGCTCAACTATGTTCACAGCAACATTATTTTTCTCAGCCAGAACCTGAAAACAGCCCCTCCACTGAAGAATTGATAAAGAAATTATAGTATATTTGCACCATGGAGTACTACACAGTAGATAAAAATAATGAATCTTGAAATTTATGGGCAAATTGTTTGGTCTAAAAAACATCATAAAAGAGTGAGTTAACCCAGACCCAGAAAGACAAATATAATATGTACTCAGTCCTAAGTGGCTTTTAGATATAAAACAAAGGACAAACATCTTACAATTCACAATCCCAGAGAATATGGACAACAAAGAGTAGCCTATGAGAGACATACATGGATCTATTCTACATAGGACATAGAGAAAAACAATATCTAAGTAAACATGGAGCATGTGGATCATGATAGAAGGGGAGTAAAGAAGAAAGGAAAGTAGTTGGAAAATATATAGTTGAATAAAAAACAGTTAAAAAAATCCTTGCTACACAGAAGATCATGGCTGAATTATCCAAAGTGAAAGTAATAAATGAATATCTGAAATATGGAACTTTGCTTAATTATGAAGTTGAATAAAATAACTCCTCATGCTAAGGAAAACTGATTTATGGGATTTAATTAAAAATAATCTACACATATTTTGCAACAGAAGATTGAAGATTCTGCTTTTGTTGCCACAGACTTTCCAGGCTAATATTATGTCTTTCTGGGTTCTTTGATTGAGTTCAAAACTCTATAATTATAGTTTTCCTTAGTTATGGTGTGTGTAAATATAAAAGTTGAGACTCACAAAAGTAGGATACATGATATACTTTACTTCGCCAAATTGGCTAAATATTAAACCAATTAAAATGCCTATGTTTTATTAAGCACAGCACTCTTGGGTGGCCGAGAACATGGCAGGGGAGACAAAAAACCTGGGAGCACATGCAAACCTCGGACTATGGGTTCCTTTTCTAGAATCCCACTTAATACCCTGTTGAAGTGGTCTTAACCCCCTCTTGAGAAAAGATCAGGACCTGACATGCTGGGATTTGGAGTCCAAACCAATGAAACTCCCCGGCTGGGGTCTGGGATGGATCCCAGGGTCTAGGGTGTTGCTCCCAACTTAACATTCCAGACTCTTTGGATATAGGGGTCACAGAAAGTTGAGATGATAATTATGACTGATATTTTAGGCGCTCTTTGGAAAAGTGCTAAACTCAAGACTGGCTACTTCCTGTGGGCATGGGATGTCATGGGAGGGACAGAGTCGAAAAATGGTGGGCTGCTTGCCACCCTGCCCGGCTCCTGGCCGCCTGACTAACTTTACCTCAAATATTTACATGGAAATTGTTTTCTTTTAAACACTGCCTGGCCCATCTCTCCAGCCCCTTTTGGCTAATTTTGACAAATTGAGTCAACCATTTCTAATAATCTGTCTAGCACCATGAGCTCGTGGCTTAGCGTGAAAGCTTCAGCATGTTTGACCTGGTAGCTTCATGGCGGGCAGCTTTCCTGACCCTGCTTTCTTTCTCCCACAATTCTATTCTGTTTTCCCTGCCTACCTATGTTCTGACATATCAGGCCAAGCAGTTTCTTTATTAATTAACCAATGAAAGCAACAAATAGAAAGAAGACTCTCCTACATCAGGTGGGTATAGAAAGGCATTCTGTTCACTATCATCACAGAAATTAGAGGCACCTGCTTTTTGAGGGAGGTAAGAAGGCAGGTGTCAAGGAGAAAAAATATTGTTATTACTGACTATATGAAATGGAGCTATCCATGGGATTTGACACAATAGCAGGTGAAACTAGATTTTTGTTGACAGGTGTTCTTAATCCAGAAGAACTGGCAGGTACCAAAGGTACCAATGGTAAGGGCACAGGAGCTGGTACAGGTGCCTTTGGCATTGCCCTCAGAGTGCCTTGTAGGTTGGTCTCAAGGTTAAGCAGCAGGAATGACCAAGAAAATATCTTAAAACTGGCTGGGGTTAGTGTAATATAAAACAACTAAAAAATTAAAAACCCTGGATTTTACCAGACATGATTCTGATGTAACAATAGAATCTTTCCAGGAAATTGTAAGAGAACTGGAACAGATTTTATATCTTGGTGTAATAGCAAAAGGCTAGTGCTTCAGGTTAGAAGGCAATTAAAGAAAATTGGGAACTATGAACCTCTGAAGATTGAAACCTGTTAAACCTGGACTCTGGAGCCTGTAAAAGAAGAGTTCCTTGATTTGTCAAATGCCTTTAGGCAGTTCTGGGAGGAATTAATGAACAAAAATGAGACAGCGTTTTCCTGGCAAGCAATCCAAAATCCTCTTCATGTCCTTGGAGAACATCAGTCTTAGAAGCAGTGCTTGCTATTAGCTGCTGTGTGTGAGAGGCCCAAAGATTTTCTTGTGAGGGGGAAGATTTAGTGTAACTGTCTTGCCAAGATGAGGGGATCGATTCCCGAGGTGAAGCGTCCAGGAGATGAACGGTACAACGCCTCTTTTTGCTTCTGTGTGGGTGACTTTGCCAAACCCTGAGCAAGTCTGGAGACAGCAGGTCTTGTGTCTTCTTGAAGAAGCCATAGGGTGTTGCAAAATCTGGCATGTCTATGTGTGAGAAGCTCTTGTTGTTCAAATGCCACTATCTCAGATCTCTAAAGACACTTGAAAGCCAGGTACTATTACCTGGTATTTTGAACTGGGCATATAAGCTAAATTTTTAGAGCTGTTGTAATTTTGAAGCACACATGTACATAAAACTTATGTTTAGAGTCTTTGTTATTCATGCCACAGCTGTGAATGACAAGGCTGAGTGTATGGCCTATGCTGCGGCTTAGGGAACAGGGCACATCAGAGTCATGCCAGAGCCCATCTTCTGGGCTTATCGGGTGGCATGAGAGAGCTGTGTGTGAACAAGCAGGAAGGGAGACAGGAAGTTGGGGCACTTGAGAACTGCGAGGAGGCAGCCAAGTGGGAGAGGGCTAAATGGAAGTTAGGGCAGAACAATAGATCTGTCCTTGACTAAGAACACAGAGAGTGATGGAAGTAGAGGCAGGATGAGAGAACTGTTTACAGAGCCTGAGCATCCGAACATAGGACAAGAGAGCTATCTACTAATGAGCAGACAAGGAAAGGTGAAAATAGTGGTGTGGCCAACCTCTTGTTTGCTTGGTTGCAAATAAACAGAGAGCAAAAAGCAAAAGGGGAGGTTAAGAATGAGGGTGCACTTAGAAAAGCTTGGATTTTGGAGCATAATTGCTTTAATTTGGATAGTCTCAATAAAAAAAATTATAAATTCCTGCTTAAAGGCATTTTGAAATTGGCTAGGAATCACAAGAAATCCACTGTAAATGCAGGCCTGTGATTCAAGGCCATTGCAGTGCATCCACTGGAATGGCATTGAGTCAGGAAACTCGGGTACATGAGAAATTGGCCAGGGAGATCTCCTTCCCAAATCGCATCTCAGCAAGAGGCCAGGCGCCTGTGTGGGCCAGGCTTTTGGCATGTCTGAGTCTTCAGCAAAAGCCTGAAAAGTGAATGGGTCACCTCAAAACCCTACCCGCATGCAGTTTAAAAAGGGGATCTCACCAAGTAAAGCCAACATGCTTGGTGGAGTACGTGCACAGGAAGGGCAATTTTCAGCATTGTCCTGGGAACTGAGTCCACAGGAAAAACTGAACCTCCTTGGTGGTACCTCCATGTTAGGAAAAAATTCTATGACAAGCCACTTTGCTGGCACACAAAAGTCCAAGTAAAACAGATTAAATCAAATTAAAATGTCCATGGTTTAACAAGTGCAATGCTTTCAGGTGGCTGAAATCATGGCAGAAGAGACAGAAAATGTGGGAGCACATGTAAACCCAGAGCCCCTTGTTCCTTTCTGGAAGTCCATTTAGATAACCTGTAAGAGGGGTCAGGACGTGGCATGCTGGGTTTGGGGTCCAGCCAAAAGCAACTTCCAGGCCATGGGTCTGGGATGGATGTCAGGGGTTAGGATGACACTCTCAACTTAATATTGTAGAACTGTAGAAGTAGTGATATAAAGGATTTACCAATGCTTAGGAAATACTTAAGTGTCATAAAGTAGAATGGAGCTCAGAAAAGACTGCATCTAAATGCTCAAAAGATAAGAATATGTTAATCAGGGCTGTTAGAGATAAGAATGCTTGGATACACACGGTTTACCAGAATTGTCCAGTGGCTCCAAACCATTATAAAGAAGCCATCACTGATTTAAAACCAGTCACTTTGCCCATCCCCATATCAAAAACAGGCCTCTAACAAGCTGCTCAATGAGGCATTGCAAGATCACAACCAATCTTAAGTCTGATTAGCCATAAAGTTCCAATTTTCTTATTGAGAAAAACATAGTTATGCCAGATGGGCAATATGACAGCAGGTGACATGTGTTTGAAATGTAAAACACTGTTGTGTGAAGGACTGGCCTGATCAATCAAAAATTTTATTTTGGACCTCAGGCAGGGAAGAGGTATAATCTTGGGAGACCTAGTATAATTTGGGACCTAAGCATTATGAGTTTCACTAAGGACCTGATGTATTGATAATAAAACAGAGTTCCTTCAGGAAAACTAGGAATATACTTTGGAGAGCTGGTAATGGCCTGGTGTCAAGGCCTTTGTGGAGGAGTTGCTGCAGATGTTGAGAAAACAGTCCTTTCCCCTATATGGAGCTATGGTTGTCAGATCAAGGCAACCATGCACTTAGTAAATATTTCAAAAACCCTGTGTACCTATTGTGTAGAGTTGTTGGACTAGCCTCCCCCTAAATTTTCTCATTGTGTGACAGTTTATACTGACTTCTTATAATTCATATATTTCTTCCATTTCCTTCTTGGAAGTATATGATAATATTTTCTTTCTTCCTTCCTTTCTTCTTCTTCTTCTTCTTCTTCTTCTTCTTCTTCTTCTTCTTCTCCTTCTTCTTTTTGTTTTTTCAAGATAACATTTCTCTGGGACAGTTCTGACTCTCCTGGAACTCACTCTGTATATCAGGCTTTCCTTGAACTCACTGACAACCACATGGTTCTTCACCCCGAGTCTTAAGATTAAATGTGTGAACCACCAACGCCTAGCAAGATGCTATTTTTCTTAAGAAGTCTCTAGGGGTGGGATGTATCTACTGCAATACCTCCCCACCCTATCCTTTTTAACTTTTATTTGTGCTGTTGCTCTCATCTATTGTGGTCTTCACATTAAAACCCTGTCAGTGAAGAATGACATGCTGTTTTCAGCTCACTGGTGTACTTAAGAAAATATCCTGGGAATATCTTTGCTGTGTAACTCTCCCATCTGCCTAAATGCCCAGACTGGTAATTTGCCTGTTTCTATTTCAATTGTTCAAAATATAATCTGGATCATGAGCCTAAAGGACACTTATGGATAATAGCACACATGGAATACAAAATCTGTCTAAGATGTCTCCTTTTTGAGCATTACCCAGAGATTAATGCATATCATCATTAAAGAGATTTTTCTGTATTAATCTCCTAAATGTGTGAAGTGATTTCTCAATGGAAAGGCATATTAATTCTAGAGCAGTTATATTTCCTTCCTGTTAGAAAAGTTGTTTCTGAGACAATTTCTCCTAGTAGACTCAAGTGGCGTTCATCCCTGTCTGTTAGTTTTCAGTGCAATTACTTTGAGTGTCCTCTATATTTTGCCTTCAAAATTTTTAAATGATTATACCACCTCACAGTTTTAAAATTATATATTTGAGTCATGTAGTTGACTATTCAATGTAGTCACAGTAAAAGGATTTGCATATGGAGCATTCTTTCTGTCTTCAAACCAGAATAGGAGGAATAAATTACTGTATACTCTGCAGGAGAAGCAGCATTGGCAGTAAGTTGATGGAGCCACCATTATAAAATATTGCCTGATTATGGCGGGGGGAGTGATTTTGTATTTTCCCTGCATGTTTTATTTAATGTCATGTGAATGAACACAGAACAGTTTTTGTGGTTGTACAGGTTTGAAAGGTTATCTTGAGCCAAAAAACATTAAACTTGCACTTACACAACTATCCTATGCAGATATGATTGATCTTGCTTGACATAGTTTTGTCAGCTCAGAGATTGGAGAAACAGGCCACTGACTGTAACTCTATTTGTCAGGATCAGATCTCAGCAGCCAACATAAATATATGGGCAACATCAACCTATCGCTTATTAATGACATCCTCTCTTTCGGGTAAGGGTCTACTCTTTTTTCAAAGTCAATACAAAAATGTTGTATTTAATTTTAGAAGTGTATTGTTAGGGCTGGAGAGATGGTTCAGTGGTTAACAACACTGGCTACTCTTCCAAAGGTCCTGTCTGAGTTTATTTCCCAGCAACCACATGGTAGCTTACAATCACTGGCAGGACAGCCCAGAAAGTCAGCTTTTTAAAACATTGCAACTTGTTTACTGCTATGGCTGAAAACCGAAAAGCATGCGTTCAGCTTTTCATCAACACTCTTTAAGTGTTTCGTGGCAGGACCTCTTAATGAGCTACAAAGTTTTGCAGCTAAAGCTGAGTCAGGAAGCCTCTCTTAGATGAGAACATTTGCTTGCCTCTTACAAACAGAGCAGACCCGAGAAATTGCTGCTATCAAGAAAACATGCTTTACTCTATTCTTTCCCAAACTTTCTCAGGCTTTCTGTGGATGCAGTTATCCACATGGGCTCCATCTGTAACATATGGGCCATTTTGTTGGGGTATCTGTCCCACCCAGTACCCCACAGCTGGCAAGTTCCCAAGAAAATCACACATAAGATTATATCACTCCATAAGATTATAAAACTGATTGGCCCATTAGCTCAGGTTTCTTGTTAATAGCTTATATTAACCCATTATTCTGATCTACGTTAGCCATATGGCTTGGTACCTTTTTCAGCTGTCAGCTCACATGTTGCTCCTTCAGTGATCTGGGCAGGAGTGGCAGAGGGGGCTTCCTGTTTCTCAGAATACTCCTGTTCTCATTGCCCCGCCTCTACTTCCTGTCTGGTTGACCCACCTATACTTCCTGCCTGGCCAATCAGCGCTTTATTAAAATACATGATTGACAGAATACAGACAATTCTCCTGTACCACATTAATGTCAATATACCTAATTTTTTTTTAAAAAAATGACAACTCCTGGCAACAATGTGCAGAAAGTTGAACTTCGTTTCAGTGCTTAAGGAAATGCAAACTGGTTTAACCATTTTTAAACTCAAACTGGAGGTTCCTTGAAAGGCCACCTCTAAAGATACTATGTACCCATCAGTACCACCACTGGCATAAACATCCAGAAGTCTATATCATGTATGGTAAATCTGCTAATTCATGTTCATTGTAATTATATGTACAACAGCCAGGGCACAGAAAGGACCCTAGATTTGCACCAGCTGATTAATGAATAATAAAAATTGCTTTAGTCATATATGGTAACATTGAAGCATTGAGAAAAATTAAACTACAAATTTCACTGCCTGATATTTTGTTTGTATTCTGATAAATAAAGCTTACATGAAGATCAGAGGATAATTTCCTGATTCTCCACTGGCTTCAGCAAAAGCACTGTAGAGTCTGTGTGTCTATAAACAATTGAATATTGAACATTTTACATTAATAATACAGGTAGTGTGCATTTGTTCTTTCATTCCCCTAATGATAGGATATTCTCTGGCACCCTATAGGCATTGCTCTTACTGAACTAGTTCACGCTTAGTAATTCCTGCTCACTGTCTTAGGTAAAATGACTCTTCTGAATCTTACCCTCTAGGATTTCAATCTACCCACTAAAGTTTCAATATTCATGTTGCCCTCTAGCAACAAAAATTTGTCATAATAATGAACTCCTAGATATCTGTCTCCACTTCTAACTATTCCTAATGTTTAATTTTTTTATCTTTCTTCTCCTATTTCTTTTTTTTCTTTTTTCTTTTTGGTTTTTTGAGACAGGATTTCTCTGTAGCTTTGTAGCCTGTCCTGGAACTAGCCCATGTAGACCAGGCTGGATAGAGATCTACCTGCTCCTGCCTCTAAGACCTGGGATTAAAGGGCTGTAACACTACTACCCAGCAAATTTTTCTTTTTATTTTGCATGAGTATTCATACAAAAGTTAACATGTGACTATAGGGTGCAATGTTCTTGAGAGCGTAAGAGGAATATTTGAGTGTTATTTCTCAGCTATTATGCTGAGATTTGATTTTAAAATAAAGATAAAAGTATATAATACCTGTAGCAGTGGTGTGGGAGAATTGTCTGTATTCTGTCAATCATATTTTAATAAAATGCTGATTGGCCAGGCAGACAGTATAGGTGGGAAAGTCAGACAGGAATTAGAGGTGGAGCAAAGAGACTGGGAGTATTCTGGAAAGCAGGAAGCTCCCTCCCCTGTTCTGCATAGACCACCAAAGAGGCAGCATGCAACTTGCCCAGCTGAAAAAGGTACCAAGCCATATGGCTAACATAGATAACGATAATGGGGTAATATGTGTCATAAGAACTAATAAGTAGCCTGACCTAATGGGCCAATCAGCTTTAAAACTCATAGAGATCTCTGTGTGACTGGTTTTCTTTGGGGTTTGCTGGTTGTGGGGTACTGGGCAGGACAGAAACCCCAACAAGCTGGTCCTCATGTTATATAGCAGATCCTACCCAGTTCAAACATTTCCATGTTTTATACTTCTAAACAAAATCACCACGTTTAGTTAAAAGTCAAACTTAAGGAAGGAAAAAATAGTAGATGCTTTCATAACCAACTATCCAAATTCTTGGGAAGAGGAACAAATTATTTGAAGAGTAATGTTAAAAGTTAAATTAATCTTGAGGGATTATACATTCATTTAGCGTGTCTGTTATATTATTTGATTTTATTTTCAGATATGGTTTCACTACATACTTCAGGCTGGCTCTTAGCTAATGATCCTTTTCTTGGTTTGATTTTCCTCAATATGACAAAAGTTAGGATTCTTTATGAAGAACTTCAGTGATTGGGGATTTTCTTGATTAATGATTTATGAGGGAGGAATTAGCCCACTGTAGAGTTGTGCTATTCCTGGCCAGGTGGTTCTGCAGTGTATAAGATTGCAAATACAACTTTTAGATGTGTGGTTCTTTTCTAATGAAAGAGAGAAATGGAGGGTAGGTATGGGTTGTATGGGAAGATCCGAGAGAACTATGGAAAGAACCCACAAATTGTCTGCCACTAGTACTCCCCATTGCTAATGCATCCCAGAATCCCTCACTGGATAGGGTCACCCAGCTGGACATCACAATATTTGCAGCTCTTCTATAGGAGAATCAGAGATCAAATGACTCACACAGCATGGTCCTTCCAGTTCAACCCTCCCAGTCCAGCAGACAGGGCCCTTGTTTAGAAAGTTTGTATTTAGTACACATTATTCCACTTTCCTAGAGCACATCCTGTTCCTCATCCAAAGCACAGGGTCCTTCGTGTACACATTCCATTACACACTCACTTTCCAGTGCAGCCATCCCATTGCCTCAGAGATGGGAAATCCTAAAGACACAGGTCACATTCATAAAGTAGCTACTGTTAATATGTAACTGAGGTTACTTTGTAACTGTTGTTAAAGAACAGACCATGAATTAGAAAATCATTGAGATCATGTTAGGGCTTGGAGGGAGCAAAGACAATGTAAAAATGATGTAGTTTTAATCTCAAAAATCATTTTTGAAAAGTTGAAACAGGCTTTACGGCCATGTGCTCCAGAGACTAGGGAATTGTAGTAGAGCACAATGAATATTTATCATATTTTCCCTAAAGATGAAGATCTTAATCCAGAAAAGTAACAGTCCTCTTAAGTAGAGACACAACATTTTACCCAGATCTTCTCTTTCAGATGAACTTCTGTATATATAGCAATTAGGTTTCAAGATAAAGTCAGTCCCTTACCCAGATTCTTGATTGCCATGGTCCATGAACTGCAAACAATGGTCAACCAGGACAGTCACACAGCATCACAATTGACTACCTGATTCCACATCAGTAATCTCAGTTGAAGGAGGAAAGCTCTCACCCTCGGGCCAACCTCTCCCTTCTTGCACTTTGTCTCCACCAGCTTCAAATTAGGTCAATGAGTTCAATTCTTATACCAATCTCTCTTCATTTCTAAGTCCCCAATAAAAGCCAGAAAGATTAGCAGTCATTAACTGATCTATTTTTCTTTCTCATTGACAAGTCAAGGCCAAACCTGGAAGGAGTTGCAGGACTGTCTTCCCAGCATTAGGCTTTAGAGGCAGGATTAGGTGTTCAAAATAATTCTCAATTACACAGCATGAAGTAAACCTAAACTACAGGAGACATTGCTCTACACAGAAATCAACAACTTGAAAGAAATAAAATTAAATATTAATGACTTAGAAACATTAAAGAACAGAAACAGAGATAACAGCAGTAGTATGCTTAAAAGAAAGTATTTGAAACTGATACCAAAAAGTGATTTATAAAGTGAGGATAATAATGTACTTTTAAGATTAAATAAAATTTTCCATGTTGACTTTGAAAAAAGAGTAGGCCCTTCCCAAGGAGAGGGGGTGTCATTAACAAGAGATACATTGATGTTGCCCATATATGTATGTTGGCTGCTGAGATCTGTAACCTGACACATACAGTTAGTCAATGACCTGTTTTTCAAATCACTGAGTTGACATTACTGTGTCAAGCAAGACTGATCATATCTGTAGAGGATAGTTGCCTAATTGCAAATTCAATGCTCATTGACTCAAGATAAACTTCCCAATCTGGACAAACACAGAATCTGGTCTGTGTTCATTCACATGGCATTAATTTAAACATGCTGGCAATTTACAAACCACTCCTGCTGCCGCAATCAGGCCCTTTTTCATAATGGTGGCTCAAACAGCTGATTGCCTATGCTGTGTCCCCTGCAGTGTACACAATAATCTATTCTTTCTATTGTGGTCTGAAGACAGAAGAAATGCTATATATGCAAATCCTTTCCCTGCAACTGCATTGGACTGTGAACTACATGACTCAAATGGTTAATTTTAATTTTTTGGGTTTTTTTGAAACAGGCTTTCTTTGTAGCTTTGGTGCCTGTCTTTGAACTAGCTGTTGTAGATCAGGCTGTCCTTGAACTCACAGAGATCTGACTGCCTTTGCTGGGATTAAAGGAACCACCACTGCCTGGCAAACACATAATTTTAAAGTTGTGAGTTAGTATAGTCATTTAAGAATTTTGAAGGTGTAATATAGAGGACACTCAAGGTCACTGCTTTGGAAAGCAACAGTCAGGGACCAAGGCCACCTGAGTCACCATAAGAGAAGTTATCTCAGAAACAATATTTCTATCAGGATGGAAATGCAACTCTTCTAGAATTAGTATGCCTTTTCACTGAGAAATCACATCACACACTTAGGAGATTAATAAAAAAAAGTCTCTTTAATGATGGTATACATCAATCTTCAGCCAATGCAAAGGGAACCAGGTTAGTCAGATTTTGCTTTTAATATAGGCTGTTATCTTTTAAGTATCTCGTAGGCTCAGATTATACTTTGAACAACTGAGATATAGTAACAGGCAATTTGCCAGTCTAGATATTTAGGCAAAAAATATTCCCAGATTATTGTCTTAAGTACTCCAGTGACCTGTTACAGCAAGTCATTCTTCACTGACAGGGTTCTAAGGAGAAGGTCACAGGAAATGAGAAATACTGGCTGAGTAAAAGGTTAAAAAAAAAGATAGGGTGGGGAGGGGTTGCAGAAGATTCGTCCCATGCCTAGTAAGCTTCTTAAGAAAATTAGCCAGGTGGTAGTGGCATATTCTTTTTATCCCAAGACACAGAGAAAAGAGCTCTGTGCTTCTCTGCGAGTTCAAGACCAGCCTGGTGTACAGTCAGAACTGTCCCAGAGAAACACTGTATCAGAGAGAGAGAGAGAGAGAGAGAGAGAGAGAGAGAGAGAGAGAGAGAGATGTCTTGAATTTGTACACTAATTCCTGGGGGAAAATGAGAGAATTATATGAAGTCAGCAGAAACGATCATACAAGGAGACAAATTTAAGAAGAGGCTAGTCCAACAATTCTATACAAAAGGTATACAGGGTATCTCAAAATATTGGCTAAGTGCAGAGCACATTGGTACTAATAACCATAGCTCCATATGGTGGGAAGAGTTGGGTTCTTAGTATCTGAAGAAATCCCTCCACAAAGTCTTTGACACCAGACCATTACCAGATCTCCAAAGCATATTCCTGGTTTTAGAGAATGAGCTCTGTTTTATTATCAATATATCAGGTCCTTAGGGAAACTCACAAGGCTTAGGCCCCAGGCTGTTAGTAGGTCTCCCAAGAAAGTTCCTCTTTCCTGTCTGAGGTCCTAAGTGAGCCTTTATTGATCAGGCCAGTTCATCACACAACAGTGTTTTACATTTCAAATATAGGTCACCTGGTGTCATATAGCTTATCTGGTAGAACTGTGCTTATCTCAAAGGAAAACAGGAACTTTAAGGCAGACCAGGCCTTAAGGTTTGTTGTGATCCTCTAATGCCTCTTTTAGCAGCTTGTTAAGAGGTCTGTTCTTCGATATTTGGATGGGCCTAGTGATTTTTATTTATTTATTTATTTTTGATTTTCTCTGTAGCTTTGGAGCCTGTTCTGGAGCTCACCCTTGTAGACCAGGCAGGCCTTGAACTCACAGAGATCCACCTGCATTTGTAGCCCAAGTGCAGGGATTACCCGCCAGCAATTTTTTTTTAAATCAGTGATGGCTTTTTTGAAATGGTTTGGAGTCAAATATCTGGACAATCCTGGTGAACAATGTATACCTAGAGATTCTAATCTCTACCAGCCCTTATTTGCATATACTTAGCTTTTGGGTGTTTTAGACACAGCCCTCCCTCTGCTAAATTCTACTTTATGACAATTATTTTATAAGCATTGCAAAATCCTATGAATCACCAATTCTACTCTTCTACATTATGGTACAGTAGTAAAGTGCCACCCAACAAGTGAGAAGCCTTTGATAACCTCAACAAATTTAAATATAAATGGAGATTACATTTAAATGTTAAATGCAAAGTGCTCAATATTGAGAACATGTTGGAAAAACTAGGGCTCTCTTAGTTTGGCAACTTGTTCTAATGAATGCATCCACCCTTTTGAGCTGACTTTTGAAGTTTTCTAAAGTGTTTTTACATGCTGCTTCCTGCTCCCAATACTCTAAGCAGATTAAGTCACAGAGCAAAATTATTCAGAGGCCTGCCCCTAGGCTCATGAGTTAGCAGGGACCATGAGGTACTTCACAACACAGGGAATATGGCGGCAGCTTTCCACGCAGAAAATGGGAGGAAACCATAGTGTTTTCTGCACCTCACCCTCTGCTCCTCGCCATCAGGAGCCAGCATTCCCTCACTCACCCTGTTGTTGTTCTCCATTTTGCTAAAGTTCTCAGCTCATCATCTCCCTGCAACAGCAACTGCACCCAAGAACAGGAATCCATAGGTGCCAGCTCCTCTTCAAAGCCAAGACTGAAGGTGGCAGCCTGGAAGAGACCTGCACTGCTTCTGACTGACAGGTCACCTGGAGTGCACGATTGGCTAGTGAGTTCTGAGTGGCAACAGCACCTCCCATAGGGCTATAGAGTGCTTAAAGGGACAGAATACTGGTTCCTATCTATTCCATTCACCCCAACAGAGAACTTCTCTAGATCTGACAATATATACATTTCAATAGCACTTGCCCCTGGCTACAAAGGCAATCAATGTCATCTTCTTGCTCTCCATAGGAACTTTCCTTTTTTCCTGTGGGATGCAACATGACTAGCTAGCTTGTACAGACATTGTGCTAGGTGGGTCGAGCAATTTTCTGTCCCTCAGGGATAAGAATCCCTAGAATACTAACAACTAAAGAGTGTTTTAAAGTTACAAAATGAAATATTTGTTCTGTGGCTTCATTCTGAGGTCAGATGAACTGACGGTACATTTTACATGGTTTTCACAGGGATTTTACACAACAGGAAAGAGAAAAGCAGGAACTAGATCTCAATCAAGATGATTAGTCTCCCCCATTGGAAAGCTGGATGATGAGTTCATTGCTTTGTGGGTTTCATTCCTTAAATTCGAAACAAACTTCAGGCAAATGAATAATAATAAAAGAGTAGTATTCATGGAAATTTGAATAAGTGGAAAATAATGGAGCTAGAAATAATGTCTTCATGAGCACTATTGTTAGCTAACACATCTCCCACCATGGTCAGGTATATAAAATCTACAACTGCAGTATTCAAGATTCTCTACATGAACAGGACATGTAGAATGATTCTCACAATGTATTTAAAAAGCAAGCTTATAGAATATCTCACAAGCTGTGGTCCAGGTAAATTAAGAACAGCTGCCTTCCAATGGCAATTGAAGAATCCAATAGACTGATTCTCAGCCTTTTGTCTGAGTGAAGAAACACTCAGTGAAGAATCAAGTGAAGAATCCAGTAGTTGTTCAGCCCACAAGGCTTGATGTCTCAGCTGGTTTTAAGTATTCACCAATTTTACAATGAAGTAGGCTCTAATGCTGGTAAAGAAATGAGCTTGATAGCCAGAGCTACAGCACAGAGGCAAAAAAGACTTTTCTTCTTCAAAATACTTTATATGTGACTGCTGCTACCAGAATGTAAGATGCTGATTAAAGTTGGCTCATAGTCATTGTTTGATTTAGATTTTTGGGGGGATTTCAAGACAGAATTTTTCTGTGTAGCTGTGGAACACATTCTGTAGGCCAGACTGGTCTCAACCTCAGAAAATCCCACAACATCTGCTCATGAGTGATGGTGTTATAAGTGTGCACAGACACCAAGCAGTATAAGATGGGTCCGATCATCTCAAATTATACAGATTAATGGAGGATTTTCTCATTTCAAAACCTTTAAGTAAAATCTCTCTCAGGTATAAACAATTCTTTGTGTACTAGATGATCCCAGAGGTAGTCAGTTTTGACTACCGAAAACAGCCATTTCAACAGCCAAGGTAGAAGAATGAGAAAAAAATTTCTTTCCTGCAGAAGGCACAAAAACATAGGAGTTGTTTTCAAAACACTGTTTTACTTCAACAATGGAAGCATGGAGATTTTACGTATCAAGTCTAAACATGCTCATACCATGTTCTCCCTTTCCTTAAGCATGCTCAGTTAACAAATTCACTTCTAACCATAATGACAATGTAAAATCAGAGACATTTAGGGACATTCTCACCTCAAAATCATGTAGGAACAAATGTAAATTAGACAAATGATGGAAAGAAATTCCCCTGGCATATTTATATTGTATCATAAGGTCTTGCTTGAAAATCAAGTATATGACACTGTGAAAAGTCAATTATCAAACTTGATGCTTATTCTAAAAGATAACTTTACCAGCACCATAATTTTCACAAACACAAAAGATAGAGAACACAAAACCAGAAAACTTCAAGGAAAAGTCACCTAACAGCCCTCTATACAGTGATTCTGGAGGAACAGTTATAATGATCTCTATTATTCTGAGACCAAGCTGCATTTCCTCTTAGCAGACTGACTAGGCTGAAAACCACAGCTGCCACATCGTCTACAAACAAAAAAAATCACAAAACTCAGAAAAATAAGAAACCTGAGTAACATACCCAGACACAGGATGACACAGGAAGAGTATCACATGTACTCACTCATAGGTGGTTTTAAAAATAAAGCAAAGAAAACCAGCTTACAAACCACAATCCCAGAGAACTTAGACAAAAACATGGATGCTATGAGAGACTTACATAGATATAATCTACATGGGAAGCAGAAAGTAGAAAAAGACAAGATCTCCTGAGTAAATTGGGAGCATGGGGACCTTGAGTGGAGGCTTGGCGGGGAAGGGGAGAGGCAGGAATGGGAGCAGAGAAAAATGTAGAACTCAATAAATATCAATATAAAAATATGCAAGCACATGCCATTAATTCAATTCACTGAGAAAAACTGAACATTTGACAGTGGGTCACTGAAATTACTTGGCACAAGAGACAAGTGTTAAGTCTGGAGCTTAGCCTCCAGCCCCTGGCATCCATCCCAGCCCCCTGTGCCTGGAAGTTGCATTAGCCTGGACTCCAAATACCAGCATGCCAGGTCCTGACCCCCCCACAGTTTATTTAGGTGGGATCCTAGAGGAGGAGAAACAGGTTGTTCTAGGTTTGCATGGGCTCCCTGATGTCGTGTCTCCCCCACATGGGATCTGCCACCACAGAGTGCTCTATTTAATAAAATGATGAGCATTTTGGTTTATTGATTTGGTTTGATTACACCTAATTGGACTTTGTTTTTGCAGAGCTGTGCCTTCTTGGTATTTCTTCTTAACAAGAAAGAAACACAGAACACACAACAAACACTCTTAGAAGTTTATTAGAGGGGGTGTACACTGGCCTGGGAGGTCAGTGTGCAGAGAAAAGGAGGAAGATGGCTCACCAAGCTTTTAAAAGCTGCCTAGTGCATGCACACAGGGGTTGAAATGGTTACATCATATGCAGATGGGGCGCATGCAAGCAGACAAGGCCTTAGCTGAGTCATATGTGGATCATTCAGGAGGGCACCTTTAACATCCCCAGGTGCCTGAGTGTTTGTCTGCCCCTGCATGACCCCTAGAACCTAGGAGTATCAACCATATGTGCCTTAAATCATTACAGTCACCACCTTACCAAATGATGTGAAATGCCCATCGTGAGGTGGGTATTACTGGATTTATCATGTTATAAAGTAGGACATTTACAGCTGCAACCTGTTATCAAATGGAAGTGGTATATTAGAGATCAGGACCAAGTAGGTTCTGAAGACACAAGGAAGCTACATGAAGAAATGGCTCACTTCCAATGGTTTCTGCTCCTGTTACAATGCTTTCTGCTGTCAAGCATACACCTATAGTCTAATCCCTATGGTTGGTTGAATGAAAAAGAGATGAGTAGGCCCTAGATGTTGGTTCAATACATCATGCACGAACCACCCAGAATTAGGCAGCTGCAGGGTTACAATCCCTGTCTGGGACAACCCTGAAAGATGCTTGTGAAAGGAAATGCTCACAGTGGGCAAAAATTCAAACAATAAACATTTTAGTATGGTTTATTTGGAAGGAGAAATGGCCTAATCTACAACTAGCAATGCACTGATTGATGAACTTTATCCTGTGGTTTGACTGGATGCTGGGGGACTAGTAAACGCCATGATTAGAAAATTGGTGAGATAAGACATCTGAGGTAGGAAAAAGTGAATAATCTCTGTAAATGGGAAAAGAGGATAAAGATCCTTGTATTTCATGTAAATGCTGATCGAAAGGTGAATTCAGCTGAGGAGGAGTTCAGTACACAAGTAGACAGGATGACTCTTCCGTGTACAGTCAGACTCACCTTGGAACTTTCCACTTTTTGTTATTAAAAAGAAATCAGGAAAGTGGAGATTAATTCAGGATTTAAGGGAGGTTAATGGAACCATGCATCCAATGGGAGCATTACAACCAGGGCTCCCATCTCCAGTAGCCATACCAAAGGGCACACGTAAAATTACCTTAGACTTGAAAGATTGTTTTTATACCATTCCTTTAGTGTCACAAGATTGACAAAGGTTTGCTTTTAGTATTCCTTCAGTTAACTTCAGAGAGCCAATGAGGAGATATCAATGGGATATTTTCCCCCAGGGCATGCTAAATAGTGACACTTTATGCCAGAAGTTTGTGGCTCAAGCTATACAAAAAGTTAAAAATCAATTTCTACAGGTTTATGTTATTCATTACATGGATGACATTTTGCTGGCTCATTAGAGATGAGGATATTTTACTAGAGACATATGGATTGTTAGAACAGATCACAAGCCATGCAGGGTTAATTATTGCTCCTAAGAAAGTACAGAGGCACCCACATTTTCAAGATCTAGGTCATATGTTATACCCCAAAGAAATTAAGCCTCAGAAGATAGAACTTTGGAAGTATGACTTAAAAACTCTTAATGACTTTCAAAGGTTGTTAAGAAATGTACAATGGCTAAGGCCTTATTCAAGGTTTGCTACAAGAGACCTTGAGCCTCTAAGTGAAATCCTTAAAGGAGATAGTGATCCAAATTCCAGCAGGCAGCTTTCAGAAGCTGCCAGAGAGACAATCTCACAGATAGAGAAAGCTATACAGTAACAGCAGATGTGCTATATCAATTACAGCCAAACATGGCAAGCATGTATTTTACATACAAGACTGGCTCTTGTATGTAAAGAAGTTTTATGGAAGATTGGACCACTTCTGTGGCTGCACCATCCTATATCACCAGTTAAAGTATTAAACCCTTATTTTGAAACAGTAGCATGCTGAGCACAGAATAGCAGAATAGAATCAATGAAATATTTTGGCAAAGAACCAGCTGTAATCAATGTTTTTTATACTAAGCAGCAATTTGAATGGTTATTTCAAAATAGTGATTCTTGGGTAATTGTGCTTGCTCAGTTTCAAGGTCAGATTAATAATCTTTTCTCAGATGACCAGTTACTGCAGCTTACTCAACAGCATTCATTCATTTTTCCTAAAATTATAGCAAACAATCCCACAAAGATTGCTTTGTTGATTTTCACTGATGGCTCATCAAATGGAAAAGATGCTTATGTATTCAGTGGCGAAGGACACATGGTACAGACAGAACCAACTTCAGCTCAAATAGTTGAGCTGTGGGCAGTAGCTCTAGTGTTTGAGAATTTTGCTAATAAGGCTTTTAATCTATTTACTGATAGCCAGTATATTTATAATGTATTGCAAGTCTTGGAAAAAAGTGCCATATATAGGAACTAGCAATGAACAAATTAAGATATTGTTTCAGCAGATTTAGGAAGCCATACAGCATAAAAAGTTATTATGTTTTATGGGACATATCAGAGAACATTCAAGTCTTCCTAGTCCCTTAGCTGAAGGTAATGCTCTAGCTGACAAACTTACAACAATAATTGCTCTATGTCAGATTGAACTTGCACAGCAATCACATGCTTTGCACCATCAAAACAGATTAAGTTTAAGAGAACAATATAATATTCTCATAATATAATATATCTCATAATATAATATGAGAGAAGCTGCTCATCAAATTGTTGAACAGTGTAAAAGATGCCCACAATTTCTACCTGTGTCTCATTTGTGGGTAAATCCCCAAGGACTGCTTCCTAGTCATATATGGCAGATGGATGTACCTCATGTTTCTGCATTTGGAAAATTGAGATGTGCATGTGACAGTTGATACATATTCAGGATTCATGATGGCCACAGCATAAATTGGGAACATCACTGAGCATGTGATAACTCAATGCTTGAAATACTTTTCATGCATGGGAACCCCAAAAGTAATAAAGATGGACAATGGGTCCGGGTATGTTAACAAAGCTTTTCAAAGATTTTGTGCTCAATGAAATATTGTTCATAAGACTGGTATTCCTTATAATTTTCAAGGGCAAGGAATTGTGGAGCATTCACATAGCTCCTTGAAAACACAACTCCAAAAAAATAAAG
This sequence comes from Myodes glareolus, assembly GCF_982192425.1. Classification (NCBI taxonomy): domain Eukaryota; kingdom Metazoa; phylum Chordata; class Mammalia; order Rodentia; family Cricetidae; genus Myodes; species Myodes glareolus. The sequence goes on from NW_028263278.1 coordinate 217,915, forward strand.
ACAGGAGAGTTGTATCCACAGACACCACACAATACACTGAATCATGCATTGTTTACATTAAACTTTCTAAATATGGATGTCCATGATCTATCAGCAGTGAACAGATTGTAACATAATGGTACAAAAACCACATTTTCTAAAGCAAGGTGGAGTGTCCCTTGCACTGGAGTATGGAAGGGGCCAGATTCCATATTAATATTGGGTCCAGGGTATGTGTGTGTTTTCTCCTAGGATGAAAATCAAGCCTGATGGCTTCCAGAGAGACTGGCACATTCAGCAGAAGAACAAAAGACCTGAGGACAGCTTAGCTGACAACCACCCAGCAGGAGAAACAGAATAAGAAGAGCTCCAGGAGGAACCAGTAATACAGCTTTCCCAGTCCCTACCAAGAGGAGAGCCTGGTTTGGACTGGGCAGCTACTGACATACTAGCCTGCAGGGTGCCATTCTGCTGCCAGAGGCTTTGGACAAAGAAACCCTGCTGAGATGAAGCTGACTACAATGTCTGCAGCTGGCTGTGGTTTGAACCTGTTTGCTCTAGACCTAAAATACAGATTGAACATTTGAGTGTTCTCAGTTCCTGGGAAACAGGACTCATTTTGAATAAAATATTAAGCCTAAGAACTAAGACCTAAACTTTCCCCTCTGAGAAAGAAAGACTCAAAATAATGAATGACTAAAGCCCCTCTTCACTTAAGAAGGGGGCAGACCAAGGCCTTAACAGCTTCTCAGAGACTGAAAATGGTATTTGATAACAGCAAATGGTATTATACTCTTACTGGTAATGACCTGATATTTATAACTGCATATAAGGTGATGAGAAAAGATTTGGTATTGAGCAATGGTGCTAAATACATCAGTACTGACTGAAAGGAAATTTTAAAATTTCAGTCGGTACTGACCAAAAGAATATGATATTATGATACAAAAAAAAAGAGAGAATTGGAGATTCGGTACTGACCAACAAAATATGAAACTAAGATTTGGAAAAAGATAATTGGAGATTTGGTTTTGACCGATGATGTGAAAAAATCATGATTGTGACTTGTTGCTATTGGCAATTACTGAAAAGAGGTTGTCACACAGTGAATGTTGAGAGTTAATGCATATGCTGAAAATGTTAGATCTAAGTGGTGCTCTGAACCCGTGGAACATTTTCAACTGGGCAATTGTATCTCTCCTTTAAAATAGGAGACTATAGACTTTGAGAAGATAATTTTTCACAAAGCATTATGATTTAACCTGACAAAAGGTGTGGCTATTGAGAGACAGAGTCTGAAAATATATTTCTCTCCAATAATCTCTTTTCTTTACAGAGATCAACTGTCAATGATGGGTTTGAAGCTTCTCCTCCCCAGTTGTCTAAAACAGGAACTTTTATATGACAATGCCTGTTTCCAAAGGTGGAAATATTTGAGTAATGGAAGAAGACTTTGCTCAAGCCAGGTGTGATCTATGTGTACTGTTGCAGAAGCACAGGGATTATTAAAATTTAATAAGAGAGAGTGGATTGTGGGCCTATATTTCATACAAAATATTTACAGGCAGGCTTACTGGCCACCAGGCAGCTGCAATCCTGCCAAACAAGCAAGATAGCTACCTAACAAAGGCCAGAACGTATTGCTCCTTCTCCTTTGTTAAAAATGTAGATCACCTGGGGAGAAGTGTTTTCCAAAGCTGGTGACTCAAGTTGCATGTATTTCCCTAGCCCCATGTCCCCTGGAAAGAGAATATTAATGAGTATCCACTTTGGTTTACCTGGGGGATAAAAGGTGTTTTGGATAATAAACATGGGTAGATCTTCATGGTGAAGGAAGCCTGACATGCCCTTTTATGATGAAAAAAAAATAACTCTCTGTTTAAAAATGGAACCCAAATGGTTGTCAAAATTTTCCATATAAAGTCTGAGAATGCTTTTAAAAATGATTCTAGAGAGAAAAGAACAAAGTCAAACATAATTTCTTGGTGGTAGCATATTTTATCATGTGGAATCTGCTAGAGACAGAGGAAGGTCTTCTTTAAGAGATGTCTCCTGACTCAGGATTAAAAGCAGAAAACTTGTAGCTCTTTTTAAGACAATCTACCATGAAATATTTAAATTGTGTTTATAAGCAGTAAGCTGCAGGCTTCTTGGTGTCTGCATGAACCTAGAAACTCCAGAGTTGTGATAATAAGCATGTCTCTCTTCAATACCTCCTCAATGAAGCTAGACTCTCAGAAATCTATGTAATTCAATGGAGCCAGCCAGCAAAGATGCAACTTTAAACCTAGCCATACTGCTCAGAAGATTAAAAGCTTGTATGCAGACTTCAGAGGAACTCTAAAGTATAGGCTGAGAAGACACATAGTGGAACAAGAGGTGAGTGAGCTCCCAATCCACTAGGCACCCATTCATCAGACCCTTGGAACCAGGGCAAAACCCTCGTGCCCTCCCCCACCTGTGTCAACTTCTCTAGTCAGCCAGCAGGTAAGATTCCTATAGGTAGGCTGCTCCAAATCCACCACACTCTCTATTGCACCCTGTCCCACTCCACCCCCAAACCATTACACATGTTTTTATATTATTTAAATAGTTACTCAAATAGTATTTCTCCTTAAAGGGAAGCAAGAGTATTCTTTTGGAATTAAATGGGTTTGTTTCCTACATGATTTAACCTTCACATATCTGAATTTGTACAAAGATATTACATTTGGCAGTGGTGCATGTTTAAGAAACAAATAAGTTTCAGCTGATTGCTTTTAAATCACCAGCAGTCATCTCCTAAGGAAGCTTTTTTTATGCAGTCATTTCAGACTACTAACTGATTTTCAAGCCTTTGGGAGTTCTTGCTGGCTTACTTCAATCCCTTGCCTAAACTTAATGAATGTCTTTATATGCACAAGTACATTTTGTGTCACACTGTGAAGACTAGTGAGATGATTTCTTTCATGTGCACATATTCTTGGATATATGCACTTATTCATTCATGTGCCACACTAGGTTGTGGGTGGATTTAATTGGCAAGTCAGAAGAGCTCCATTGTTTTCATTTATTGGTGACACCACCTTGTGGTCTTAGTAAAGAAATCACTTTTGTAGGCTGACACATCAAAAATTTCTTTTATTCTGACTTTTATTTATAGACTATAATTAACCATCATGCATTTAACTAACTCACCATATTGAACTATAACATGAAGGGGCCGGCTTGTTGGGGCATCTGTCCCGCCCAGTACCCCACAACCAGCAAGTCCCAAAGAAAATCACACATAGTCTACATTAGGCTATAAACTGACTGGCCCATTAGGTCAGACTTTTTATTAGCTCTTATAACTTATGCTACCCCATTATCCTTATCTATGTTAGCCATATGGCTTGGTACCTCTTTCAGCTGGGCAAGTTACATGCTGCCTCTTCGGTGGTCTGTGCAGGAGTGGCGGAGGGAGCTTCCTATCCTTCTCCTGTTCTCCTTGTCTCGCCTCTCCTTCCTGTCTGGTTGACCTGCCTATACTTCCTGCCTGGCCAATCAGCGTTTTTATTAAAATACATGAATGACAGAATACAGACAATTCTCCTGCACCATTTCCCTCTTTTTTTTAAACAAAGGAAAATACCCACAGTCTATTTGTTGGGAATGTGGGCGTAGTATTCCAGGCTACTTCCTGGTGGTTGGTGGCACTGATGATCTTATGGGGACCTAAAGAAAATTTAAAGTTATAATCAAGTCCTGACTGGAGTATCCTCTGAGTCTTGATCATCTCAGGCAGCATCTTGAATCCGTTCTAGATGTAGAACTCAGACATCTGAACTATGGGCCATCTGTTCCTATTGGAGATTTCTCAGGTGGCCTTCCTTTATCGAACCTTATTTTTCTTAACTCATAATGAATCCACAACCTCTCATTTCCTGTGGAAACAAAATCACAATCTCTTCTCCAAAGTAGCATACCTTTTGACTTCAGTTTTGAAGCCAATGTATTTTCAAAATACCTATCTTGGGTTAGTTCAGCAGCATTTATAAACAAAAGTCTTTTAGCAACTGTTGCTCCTTTCTCAGCATCCAAACAATTCAAAAAGAGCATAATAGCATACAGCATTAAGATTCTCTGTGTATTTTCCAACTTTACGTGGCTTTATTTCAAGTCTATTTCTTTTATCTTTACTTTTAACTTTTGGCTTTTTGAGACAGGTTCTCTGTATATATCTTTGTCCTGGAATAACTCTGTAGACCAGGCTGTCCTTGAACTCACAGAGATCTGTCTGTCTCTGCCTCCCAGGCACTGGGATTAAAGGTGTGTGCTACCACACTTTGAAGTCTCAGAGGTCAATTACCTCAGCCCCTTAAAGTCTTAGAGTTCAATTTACCTCTGCCTCCGAAGTGTTGGGATAAAAGGTGTGTACCACAACACCCAACTACTCTCTTTCTTTCTTTACTTTAAGAACTTTAACTTTTAGCCTGCATATATTTTAACACACTGTAAACCATTTAGAGGTTTTCTTCTACTTTGAATCTCTCTTTACTGTATATCTCTCTTTTTCTGATACTGTATATCTCTCATTTTTCTCTTCAATGGGTAGGACTAAAGCCATAGCTTTGTCAGTTAGATCCAGCACATTCCTTAGCTTTCCAGCTTCATGGCTGAGATACCAGCCAGAGCTGTGTTCACTGCCACAACTCTATTGCGATTCAAGGTCCTTGCCAGCAAGCAAGCTGCAGCATTCTGATCACAGAATACAGTCAGTTGGACTGCCTCCCTGAAAGAGTCCTGGCAGGATGGACGGCATTTTAAAACAGCGCAGCTTTCTTCCTGCTATGGCTGAAAACTGAAAACCATGCGTTCAGCTTTTCCTCAACACAGTTTAAGTGTTTAGTGGCAGGACCTCTTAAAAGAGCTGCAAAGTTTTGCAGCTAGAGCTGAGTCAGGAAGCCTCTCTTAGATGAGAGCATTTGCTTGCCTCTAGCAAGCAGAGCAGACCCGAGAAATTGCTGCCAACAAGAAAACATGCTTTACTCTATTCTTTCCCAAGCTTTCTCAAGTTTTCTGAGGATTCAGTTATCCACGTGGGCGCCATATGTAATATTTGACTATGCTTTCTGGGTGTTTAGAATCTTTTTCCAAGTTATTTCAGATTTTATGTGAAAATTTTGCCTACACATTGAAGCATCATTTTTTATCTATTTTTATTGAGCTCTACATTTTTCTATGCTCCTCTCCCCTTCAACTCTCTCCCAATATCCCCATACTCCCAAATTACTCAAGAGAACTTGTCTTTTTCTACTTCCCATGTAGATTAGATTTATGTATATTTCTCTTAGGGTCCTAATTGTTGTTGAGACACTCTGGGATTATGATTTGTAGACTGGGTTTCTTTATTTTATGCTTTAAAACCATTTATGAGTGAGTGCATGTGATAATTTTATTTCTGAGTCTCAGTTACCTCACTCAAAATGATGTTTTCTAGTTGCATGCTAAAATATCACACAAAGAGCTGAGAAGTGGGGACACACACCTTTAATCCCAGCACTCAGAGGCAGAGGCAGAGTTTGAGGCCTGCCTGGTCTACAAGAGCTAGTTCCAGGACAGGTAGGACTGTTACACAGGGAATCCCTGTCTTGCAAAAATAAAAACAACTAAAAAAAATCCAACAAAAGACCTCAGGTTTGATGTTTTTATTACATTTATTTTCAACTAAAATCCTATGATCTCAGTACCCACTTTCTGCCATTACATTTTCTTTTTCCTGGTCCTACAAGAACAGTTTTTTTTTTCTGACTCTCTCTTACTTTCTTTTTTAATTCCTCTTTCATTTGTTCCTTTGGTGTGTAGGTATGAAAAATTGTAAAATACAGAAAAATAACTTGAGATAAATCTACAATAAATAGCTGTAGTTGTTAGATTCAGTGACTGTGACAAAGATATCCATGAGAACAACTCAAGGACAGAAACAAAGCAGAGGTTCAATAGGTCCAGTCAAAGATTCTGCTAATGCAGAATCCCAACTCCACTGTGGAGGACTATGTTAGAACTTCATAGGAATTCTGTGCAGGGGTCATTTGAGGTCACACTCTTGCTGACATGCTTGGCAGGCCAAGTAAGGAGTAAGCATACCTCCTCTATCATGCTAATAGTCAGTCCTTGAGTACACAGAAGTGCACTAGAGTTCACTCGCTATGATTAGGTTATGCTTTTTCTCCTGATAAAGTGTTTGTATATAATACAGCTAAAGATATTCCCATGACAACAGGCTTCTGGTTTAGAATAACTAGGACACAAAACTCTTGAAATAATTTGTAACAAAGTTGGTAGTTTCTGAAACTATTTCCAGTATTATGAGAACCTAGCTTGGACAGTGATTTGAGTATTATTAAAGAGCTCTGGCTTTGCAATAAAGTATGCAGTAGTATCTTCTACCCTGCATCCCTTATGTTCTGATTTCTGTGGCACTACCCAGAGTCATCCATAATGGAGGTAGTTGGAAGGGAAACCCAACTATTGGCACCTGAAGCAGGGACACTGAAAGAATGTCAGGAGTGTTGGATAATAAGAAAAGTAACTACAGAATAATGGGACAGGGTAACTTTTCTCTGTTTCTGTCTATGCCTAAGCATTGGCTGGAAGCTCATGGCACCCATGTATCTATATCAGACTTAGAGATGTGTCTTGAAACTATCAAGGAATATAATCCTTGGTTTCTCTCAGATGATAATTTAATGGATATGGAAAATTGGAATTGGGGTCAGATAAATGTGGAGAAAAGGCTGCTAACTAAAGGACAGGAAGGACCTTGTGGCCAGATACTGACTGACCATTTGTGCTATGCTTTGTTCTGTATTTAAGGAAGTTCTGAAATAAACCCTGGGCTGTTTGGCTACTGCTTCAGCATGACTGGACACACCTCCTGATTCCATCCTGTCTTCTGTTTCTTCTGACTTTTCTTTGGCCACAAGGATCCCCTATCCAGGAACCCTAGCTCACCTTGTAGAATCAGCTCATACATGTGACATCGAGCTGTGCAGATTTCTGGGGAGGGGTGTCTACATAGGGACACCGCAAATTCCAATGGTGCTCTGAGGTGCATTAAGAATATCCTGGGAGTATCAGCAGTTGTAAAGTGTAAATATAAAAAAGAGGTTAGCTGCACAGCATGAAAAACAAGAAAGGAGTAACTCGAGTATAATTGTAAAATAAGTAATAGTAAAATAAGAAGTAATTTGTATATAATTTTCAAAAAGTTAAAAATAGGCCAAGAAAATAGCAAACAGCTGTTTGTGCATTACTTATAGATATTTTAAAGGTCAGAGGTACTAAGGAAGGACAACAATAATTGCCTCAGTTTTTGAAATGTATAAAAGGTATGTGCTCCCATTTCCTCCAAAAAGAAGTATAAATCTAGAGCTTTAAAAAGTTGTATGTGAATGAATGAATGCATGTTTCCTTGGTCTGTGTTTTGACTATTACTGCATTGCTGTTTTATGTGATTATGTTTCTAAAAAAGTTAAGTGGTACCCAGACCTGCTTGTCTGTCATTACTGTACATTTTTGCATATTCACCTTCTTTTGTATCCTGAAAGAGATGAGGCAGGCAACCTCTGCCTTTTTGCTTCTAGAAATTTTTATTGGCTCAGTTCCAGAACTTTGAGTCCCAAAAGAAAACCGTCTCTAAGGAGAGGCACGACACTGATCACCTTCCTTCATTATTCTCTAGACCACAGCCTGCTGGCAGTTCTGGAAGAGGAAAGGGGTGTATGCACATGCTCACTTGAGCAGAGATTCTACAGAGACATGCTCGTGCAAATGGGGCAGCAGCAAAGAATTGTCTGCTTGCAGTTAAAGAGCGGCAGGCATGTTAAACAAAAAATCTTTGACCGTGGCTAGAGAAGTTAAAAGTGATCCATCACATCTGGGATGAGCTCAATTCTCATAAGGGTTTCCAAACGAAAGTAACAATTGTATGTCAGCACAACTCGAGGAGCTTTTGAAGCATTCCAGTGAAAGAATGTCTTCACACAAATCTCCAATCCAGAGATTTATCTGAGAGGGAAGAAACCAAAAGCATAAATACCCCTGCCAGTGTGGAATGGGGCAGCTGCATACTGAATTTGCATATGGCTCATATAGGGCTTCATAAAACCAGGGGACATCAAAGGAGATTTTGAAGGAGGGAAAAGGCCTTACCACATTGATTACATTCATAGGTTTTCTCTCCAGTATGTGTTCTTTTATGCAACTGAAGATGACTGAGACGTGCAAAGGCCTTACCACACTCATTACATTCATAGGGTTTCTCTCCAGTATGTGTTCTTTTATGCCTTTTCAGATTACTGTGAGCTGCAAAGGCCTTACCACAATGATTACATTCATAGGGTCTCTCTCCAGTATGTGTTCTTTTATGCTTTTGAAGATAACTGTGCTGGGAAAAAGCCTTACCACATTGATTACATTCATAGGGTTTCTGTCCAGTATGTGTTCTTTTATGATTTTGAAGAGCACTGTGACATGCAAAGGCCTTACCACACTGATTACATTCATAGGGTTTCTCTCCAGTATGTGTTCTTTTATGCTTTAGAAGGGCACAGTTTTCAGCAAAGGCTTTACCACACTGATTACATTCATAGGTTTTCTCTCCAGTATGTGTTCTTTTATGCTTTCGAAGACTACTGTGCTGGGCAAAGGCCTTACCACACTGATTACATTCAAACGGTTTTTCTCCAGTATGAGTTCTTTTATGATGTTGAAGATTACTCTGAGTTGCAAAGGCCTGACCACACTGATTACATTCATAGGGTTTCTCTCCAGTATGTGTTCTATTGTGCTTTAGAAGATCACTGTGACTTCCAAAGGCCTTACCACACTGTTTACATTCATAGGGTCTCTCTCCAGTATGAGTTCTTTTATGCTTTTGAAGATTACTGTGCTGGTCAAAGGCCTTACCACATTGTTTACATTCATAGGGTTTCTCTCCAGTATGTGTTCTTTTATGATTTTGAAGAGCATAGATTTCAGCAAAGGTCTTACAACACAGATTACATTCATAGGGTTTCTCTCCACTATGTCTTCTTTTATGCTTTTGAAGATTACTTTTAGTTGCAAAAGCCTTACCACATTGATTACATTCATAGGGTTTCTCTCCAGTATGTGTTCTTTTCTGATTTTGAAGATTACTCTGATCTAAAAAGGCCTTAACACACTGATTATATTCATTGATTTTCTCTCCATTATGTATTCTTTTATGTTTTTGAAGATCAGTTTGACATACATAGGTATTACCACACTGATTATATTTATAGGGTTTCTCTCCATTTTGTATTATTTTATGACTTTGATGAATTTCATAAAGAACAAACTCTTTGTCACCTTGATTGTATTCATTGTGTTTTTTTCCAGTGTGTTTTCTTTTAGGCACTGAATATGACTGTGATAAGTAAAGGTTTTACCACACTGTTTACTTTTAGAGCGTTTTTGCCCAGTATGTGTTTTTTCATTCCTTAGAAGGTGAGTGTCATAAGACAAGGCTTTAACACAGTCAGTATACACTGAAAGTTTCTTCTCACCATTTTGATTTCTTTTAATCCTACAAGGATAATTGGCACACATAAAGCTTTACCACATTCAAGACACTGTTGAACCTTATATATCCCTATGAATTAATTTTATAACTTGTTCTAATTCTAAAAGGACTTAGGTATTAACATTTCATAATTCTGTTTAAAATCATGCTTGGTCTATAATTAGAGGGTCAGTTTGCATCTAGGAAAATAAGTACAATGATAAATTCCTTTGTTTTGTGGTTTACATATTTTCATTTACAATAACATTTTATATGATATTATTCACATTTTTGAAGACAACTGAATACACTCAGAGATTTACCAAGTTTACTGCATTCATAAATTTTACTCTACTGTGAATAATATATATTTGCTAAGTGAACTAGGACATTCAGATGTATTAGCAAAAACCTAAAACTCATGGGGCATTTTTGTAAAGTTTATATATTTATAATGATGGTAGAAAACAATCAGTATTGTATACTTGAAACAAATTCAACAAGTATACTCTACATGGGAACTACTTATTATCTTATGTTTGTTCTTCCCAGTGTAGCCATCCCATTGCCTCAGAGATGAGAAATCCTGTAGACTAACACAGATCACATTCATAAAGTAACTACTGTTATTGTATAACTGTTGTTACTCTGTAACTGTTGTTAATGAAAAACAAAGCAGGAGTTACAGAACAATTAGGGTCATGTTAGGGCTTGGAGGGAGCAAAGAGAAGGTGTATATGATACAGGTTTAATCACAAAAATCATTTTGAAAAGTTGAAACAGACTTTATGATCATGTGCTCCAGAGACAAGGGATTTGTATTAGAGCCCATTAAAGATGTCTTATATATTTTCTCTGAAGATGAACATATTAATCCAGAAAAGTAACAGTTCTGTTTGGCAGGACCAATACATTTGAGCCAGTTCTTCTATTTTGGATGAGATACTATAAATATAGCAATTATGTTTAAAGATAAGGTCTGTAACTTCCCCAGATTCTTGATTGCCATGGTCTGTGCATGGCCAGCAATGGTCAATCAGGATAATCACACCACATCTACAATGGACTGCTGATTCCACATAAGTTATCTCAACTACTGTTGAAGGAGGAAAGCTCTCACCCTCCATCCATCTTCTCCCTTTCTGCACTGTGTCTCCACAGCTTCAAAGTTGGTCAATGAGCTCTAACCTTGCACAAGTCCCTCTTCTTCTTAGTCCCCAATAAAAGCCAGAAAGATTAGCAGACACTCATTAACTGTTCTATTGTTCTTTCTCATTGCTAGTCAAGGCCAAACCTGGAAGGAGCTACATGTTTCTTTTCCAAGCACTGGGAAATAGAGACAGGCTTAGGTGTTCAAAATGATTCTCAGTTAAGTAACATGAGGCAAGGCTAATCTATAGGAGACACTGCTCTACACAGAAATCAACAGTCACCATCAGGAGAGAAATGAAATGAAACTAGTAATGACTTAGAAACATTGGAGAACAGAAACAAATAAAGAGCAGCAATACACTTAAATTAAATATTTGAAAATGATTCCAATATGTGATTTCTAAAGTGATAAAAAATACTACACTTTTAAGATTAAATGAAACTTTACTATATTGACTTTGAAAAAGAATAGGCCCTTAGCTAAAAGAGAGGACATTATAAATAAGAGATAGATTGATGTTGTCCATATGCATATGTTGGCTGCTGAGATCTCAAACCTGACAAGGAGAGTTACAATCAATGGCCTGTTTTCCAAATCTCTGAGAAGACACAACTGTGTAAAGCAAGATCATTCATATCTGCATAGGATTGTTTCCTAATTGCAAATTCAACATTCATTGGCTCACAATAACCTTCCCAAAGTGTTCACCCCTCACTATCTGCTCTGTATTCATTAACAGGGAATTAATTAAAATAAAACATATTTGGAAATTACAAAATCAGGTACCCTTTCCTGATCTGGGGGATCTCTCCTTGAACCTGGGATCCCATATATAATCAAGTCTCCTGTAAACCCTAAAATGACTCCCTTAGTTGAAATATATTCTTCCCACAAAATCATTTCCCTTACTACAGTTGGGCCCTTTTTTGAAAATGGTGGCACCAACAGCTGATTGCCTATGTTGTGACCCCTGCAGTGTACACAATAAATTATTCCTCCTATTCTGTTCTGAAGACAGAAGGAAAGCTCCATATGCAAATCTTTTTCTGTGACTCCATTGGATAGTCAACTACATGACTCAAATGCATAATTTAAAGTTGTGAGGTTGTACCATATTTTTGTTTAAGAATTTTGAAAGTTTAATATGGAGGACAGCAAGGTCATTGCCCTGGACAACAACAGACCAAGGCCCCCTAAGTCAATATAACAGAAGTTGTCCCAGAAACAATTTTTCTAACAAGATGGAAGTGCAGATGTTCTAGAACAGATATGCCTTTCCATTGAGAAATCACTTCACACATTTAGAAAATTAATAAAGAAAAATCTGTTTATTGATGGCATGCTTCCATTTCTGGCTAATGCTGAAACAGGAGCCAGCTAAGATAGATTTTGTGTTCCACATATTCCATTATTGCTAAATGTCCTTTAGGTTCAGGCTCCAGGGTACACTTAGAGGAATTGAAATAGCAACAGACAAATTGCCAGGCTAGACAATTAGGCAAATGGAAGAGTTACACATCAAACATATTGTCAGAATGATTTCTTAAGTACAAGAAACAACAGCGCATTCTTCACTGACAGGGTTCTGAGGTGAAGGTCACAGGGAATGAGAAAGACAGGACAAAAAAATTGTAAAAAGGATAAAAGCTAGGGTGAGGAGGTCTTGGAGAAGGAATGTCCTATGCTTTGTAAGCTTCTTAAGCAACATATCCTCTTGCCAGGCAGTGCTGGCACATGCCTTTAATCCAAAGACTCAGGAGGCAGAGCCAAGTAGTCTCTGTGAGTTTGAAGCAAGCCTGGTCTACAGAGCAAGTTCTTGAATAGTCAGGACAGTCTAGGATAGTCAGGTCAGTCCTACAGAGAAACTCTGTTCAAAAAACAAAAACAAAAAAGTAGGGAAGAAAAGCATCGTGTATCTTGTATACTTCCAGGGGAGAAATGGAAGGAAATGGGAGAATTATCAAAAGTCAGTAGAAACAATCACACAAATTTAGGAGGAAGCTACTCAAACAATTCTACACAAAGGGAACACAGGGAATCTCAAGACCTTTACTAAGTGCAGAGTGGCCTTGGGGTGACACCCACAGTTCCATATGGTGGGAAGATTTAGCACCTTCCCCTCCCCTCCCCGATCATTACCGCTTTTTCAAACATATTCCTGGTTTTAGAGATGGAGCTGTGTTTTATTTTCAATACATTGGCCCCTTAGGGAATGTTCCCAAGAATGTTCTTTCTCCCTGCCTGAGATCCTAAATGAAAGCCTCGATTGATGATGTCAGTTCTTATCACAACCCTATTTTACTTTTCAAATATTTGTGACTTGATGTCATATTGCCCATCTGGCAAAACTATGCTTTTCTCAAAAAGAAAACAGGAACTTTAAGGCACACCGGGCCTTAAGGTTGTTTGTGACCCTGTGAGGCCTCCATGAACAGCTTGTTAGAGTCCTCTTTTGATATGCAGAAGGGCCCAGTGACTAGTTTTAAATCAGTGACAGCTTCTTTGTAATGGTTTGGAGACAAATATCTGCAAAATACTGGTGAACAATGCATGCCCGAGCATCCTAATCTCTACCAGTACTGATTAGCATATACTTAAATTTTGGGTGTTTTAGACACAGCTGTCCCTCAGCTAAATTCTACTTTGTGAGACTTCCCTATTTCCTAAGCATTGGTAAATACTCTATATATCAACAAATCTCCTCTTCCACATTACAGCATAGCAGTGGCATGCTACCCAAAACACGAGAATCCTTTGATAACCTCCACAAATTTAAAATTAATGATGACTATATGTGAAGGTTAAATGAAAAATAGTGAGTGTCAGAAAGATACTGGAGAAACTAGGCCTCTCTGAGTTTGTCAATGTGTTTTCATGAATGCATCAAGCCTGCAGAAATTAACAAGAAAGATGTTTGTACACACATCTCTCTGCTCCCAACTCTCTAAACAAATGAAGCCTGCAGAGCAGTTATTCAGAGGCCTGCCTGCAGGTCCACAAATTAGCAAGGACCACATGGGACTTCATGACACAGCGAATATCGTGGCAAGTTTCCATTCAGATCCAGGGAGAATGCACCAAACTGTCTCCTATACCTCACCCTCTGCTCCTCCCCATCGGGAGCCTGCATTCCCTCGCTCACCATATTGCTGTTTCCCAGCTCGCCAAAGCTCTCAGTTCCTCATCTCCCTGTATCAGCAAACGCACCACAGTACAGGAAACCGCTGGCACCAGCTTCTGAGGAAAACCAATCATGAAGGTGGGTCACAGGAAGAGCCCTGCACCATTTCTGACTGGCAGGCCTCCTGGAGGGCCTGATTAGTTACCAAGGTCTGAGTGGCAAGAACACCTCCCAAAGGTCTATAGTGTGATTAAAGAGACAGCACAAGGGTTGCTGTCCGTTCTTTTCTGCCCCCAATCAGAGGTCTTTTCGAAATCTGCCAAGATAAGCATTTCAATAGCACTTGTGCCTGTCTCCAGTAGCAGACACTCCCACAATCCTGCACTCCATAGGAACTTTGCCTTTTTTCTCAAGAACACAATGTGGCTAGCTAGCTTGTACAGTACACTATGCTAGGTGGGTGCAGTGATTTCCTGTCCTACATGTAGAAGGCAGCTCAGAATATTAACTACTAAAAGAGTTTTAAGATCACAAAAGGAAATGTTTGTTGTGAGATTTCATGCTGAGGTCATATATACTGAAGGTACATTTTACCAGGTAGTCACAGGGATTTCAGACAACCGTGAGAAAAAAGCAGGAACCAGATTGCAAAAAAGATCTTTCCCCCACTAGAAGACTGGGTGATTCTTTATGACTACTATTTGTGGTACAGTACCTTGGGATTAAAGTTAATGGAAAACTACAACAGTCTTATCCAGGAAGAAAGACAAAGTCACATACCTATCAGAAATGAAGGTATGAGTCACTTCTCTAGAAAAAGACCTAAAACCATGTGATGCAGAGGGTGAAAGAAATGCAGAACGTGTAGTAGAAAATGACTGTTCTAAATACCGTCCAAGGCCATGTGACTATAGCAGAAATGAAAACTTTAACTGAGATGAGTGCTTCGACTCTATTTTGTTGATAATGCATTTGTATGATTATTTCTCTATTATTTCAATTCCTTATCACATGCTGCACTATCAATTAAGAGAATATCAGTGGTTATCAGAAGTAATTTTGAAACACTAGAAAGATGTCCTCCAAGGGACATTGTCACTATTTTAAACATATAATCCATTAGTAATTGTATTTAGTATGTTTACATTATTTTTTGACATAATTACAACCAGGTTATTGCTTTCTATTTGGAAATTAATAAGTTAATATGATTATATGACAAGTTGACAAGGGATGCATTGTGATAGCTTTTCTTGGTTATAAAGTTTACTACATCTGGAATAAATTATAATTCAGAAATGGAGGGTACAGTTTTTATCTGAAACACAAGGCAAGAAGACAACATGACTTTGATCCAAATAGTGAGTATTGATTAAACATATCTTTAAACTAGACCTTGAGGCTAGAAGACACACTTTAACCTGGGTCATAACTTCTGCTGTGGGGTGATTGGAAAATAAAGGTGGGCTGTCATTTCTCTCTCTGCTTTCCCTCACTTTGTCAACATATGTGGTTCTTCATTGTCATTGAAGTCTACTTCTTTGAGATTCTAGCAAACACAAAACAGCTGGGAAACCCGGTCTTGTGAGAATGAGCAACGCCTAGATTCTTAGACTTTCCATTTAGAGCCATTGTAGAACTGAGATCTGTAAGTTATTCAAATTAATCCCCATATATTCACACATACATAGCTGAGAGATAGGGAATGACAGAGACAGAGAGACAGAGAGATAGACAGAGAGAGAGAGAGAGAGAGAGAGAGAGAGAGATTTAGTCCATAATTTCTGTAACTCTAGAGAACCCTGAATAATAAACTGGGATGTCCAGTCAGTTAAATTTCTATACAGCTAGTTCCTAGTTTTTCAATTTATACTCTAACTACACATCTGAACTCTTTCAGCAAATACTTCAATACCACATTATATACATTTACAGAAAACAACCTTTTGTATTGCAATAAGTTAAAGAATATGGGAAACCATGAATCATAGGGTTGAGTGTTATTTCTGATGAAAAATTTATTAAACAGTAAGAACCATTAGATCCATGACAAGATTTGGTTAATTGTTTTGATCAAGGTAATTGGTACTTGTTAGTGGAAAGCTATTTACCGATTTAATCTTGCAGTCATTTGGTCACATCTATTAAAATTTAAAATTAAGCAAATTGATGCTTAAAAGGGAAATACCATCATTAAAGCTCCAACTACCAAGAAATGAGAAATTAACTTCTGTCCCCATTTCTAAAGCCACATTTAGAATTGTAATTGATTGATGGGCTGGGCAGATGACACTGTGGGTAAGAATACTGACTGTTTTTCTAGAGGACCCAACCAAGTTCAATTGTCAGCACCCACATGGAACCTCACAACTGTGTTTAGCTCCAGTTTTAGGGGACATGACACCACCACACAGACATACTTGGACATGTAACACGAATACACATAAAATAAAAATAAACCAACTTAACTGAATAAACATACTGAATGAAATTCAGCATCACTTGATAAATGGAAGTATCTTATTCCAGTATCATCTCAACTAAAGTGATTTTAGAGGTATGTGTGTATAGTTTAGTTGCTAAAGCAGAAGATATAAAATTAGAACCA
This sequence comes from Myodes glareolus, assembly GCF_982192425.1. Lineage (NCBI taxonomy): Eukaryota > Metazoa > Chordata > Mammalia > Rodentia > Cricetidae > Myodes > Myodes glareolus. The sequence continues at coordinate 234,323 of NW_028263278.1, forward strand.
GAGTCAACCATAGGAGTTAACAAAGAGCTTCCAATCAGATTTTAGGGTGTGTTTAAATCAGATATTCAAATAATTCAGCAAGAACAGTTGTCTCGATTTCCCCTTTAATAAAGAAAGCTATCCTGGCAGGTAAAAATAAAAAGCTTTTAAAGGATGGGTTAATAATTATATTAGACTCTAAAAAATAAAATGAACAAGAAAGTTTTGTTGGCTCTTTGGAAATTAATGGATTAATGAAATTTATTTTAAATATCACTGTAGCACAAATTCCAATTGTTCTCAAATATAAAAAGCCATAGACATTGAGAAACATCAGAAAAATAAAGGACCATCACTATAAAGCTCTTTTACCTCTATAGAATTCTTCGACAGAAATGGGAAAAACCTGTCTCCATGAATCCTCATACTGAATGCTGTGGGTTCCATTTCCCTCCCACCTTAATCCACTGAACACCAAAAACCACCTGCCCCACTGTGAAGAGCACTGCGCTTTGAATTTCAGGCCTCCTATGACTGAATAATCACATTGATCATATTAATTTCAACACAGTGTGGTCAATAACTCAGGCATATTCTGTTAACTCTCACATCTTCACCCATTTCTATTAGTCTATGTATTGTCCCCTGGCCATGGCATTACCTCATTTTCTACATGTCTTCTTTCCTTGGCACCTGACTGGTGTCTGTTTGACTCCACCTACTCTCTCTATATATTTCTGTTCAGATTTCCTCTCTGGTTTTCCTCTTCAAAACCACTGATCAAAAGAGCATTATTCATCAACTAATTAAAGCAACACATGTACAAAAGGATATTCCACATCACTCATCTACTTGGGAATGTGATTGTTTTGTTCTTAAATTTATTTACTGCTGCCTGGGAGTGATTGCATTTTCATGGGATCCTTAAAATAAAAATGTGGGTTAATCATCACATTTTGGGAGAGGTAGCTATGTCACTTTATGTTCAGTCTCTGTGTAATGGACAGGTCTCAAGCCCTGGCTAAAGTAGTCCATGAGGCTGGGTCATCTTAGCTAGGTACCTCAAAATCTTCCTGATCAGTTTGTATTCCAAATAAGATCTTTAGGTGGTGTTTTTCAGCTTTGTGCTATTATCATAGTCCTTGTGGAATCTTCCTTGTTGAGAGTCATCATTCTTTTGAAGACTTCAAAGTTTGCTGTTAGTCATAGACATGGTTCACTAGAGAAAAAAGATAGAGACTCAAACTCGAAATCATATATGGGGAGGTAGTTAGAGTTAGCCCTCAAGATGACTATTAGTATCATGATAAAAATTTAAAATATATACATGTATATACTAATCTCAACAATTTTGAGATAATATTCAAACCTTAAGAACCACATTTAGGAATAAAAATAAGATGAAGATTAGGAAGTCAGTCACAATAAAATAGTTCCTAAATTTTTGTTTTCCTTTTGTCCCATGCCTGACCTCTATAGTTAATTTTTATTTTTTTCCACATTCTGGTCTTCACGCAAGCTTTATTTCTTAGGTCACATAGAAAATCTCATGTCATGTATTTTCACTTTGACAATATAAAGTAACTTACACATCTTCAACACACAATCTGTACTGTGATCTCTCTCATCCACAAAACTTGTTGTCTAATGGATAGTCGCTGGCATTTGCTTTTATTTAATGTTTGAAATATTTGCTGTTTCCAAAATTTTTTGTGTGCATAAATTTGTAGTTGCTTTTTATTTACTCTTTGGGGACCCACCACCCAGCTCCCCAATAAATACATAGAGATTTTCATTTAATTATGAATTCCCAGTCTTGGCTTTGCTTGTTACTAGGCAGATTTTCTAACTTAAATTATCCCGTTTCTCATTAACTGCTTTTTTCACTGGGAGTTTTATTATTCCTTGATATATATATTAAGGAATAATACACACACACACACACATATATATATATATACATATATATATATATATATATATATATATCTTTCCTTCTGAATCTGCTACTGACTGGATGATTGGGGTGCTGTCTCGTGGAGTCTTCTTCATTTCTCTCTGTTCTGAACTTTTAGATATCTCTTACTCTTTATTCTCTCTGCCCACCTTCCCCACATATTTCTCTCTCTTGCATAGCTATTGATTGATAAGCTCTATATTAGATTAATCAGGTGTTTCAGGCAGGCAAATTAACAGAACATTATAGACTTAAACATACGAAGGAAAATAACACATGTTTTCATCATTAAACAAATATTCCACATCATAAATGCATGTAACACATCTAAAGATTATATTTGTAATATAAATTAATCCATAATATAGTATAAGAAAGATCTGTGGTTTCAGTGAAATTTAGAGTGACTGAACTCTGACAATGGTAAGATACATATGTTATGCAGTGAGTTGTAAATCAGAGTCTCAGAAGGAGCCAACTATAAATGAATGCTATGATTGATAAACAGTAATAGAACTTAAAAAATAATTGTAATGGCATTCTATTCTTTTTGTGAAGATTAATATGTCCTGCAAATGTGGATATCTTCTGAGTGGAAATTTAATAGCTTGTGGCAAGGACAGTATGTATTGCAGAAATGATTTATTGAGTATTAATGATCAGTAGTTGAGATGGTGCTGGCTCCCAGAGTATGTGTGGAGAATTCAACCTGTGAAGAATTTGGGCTTGTCTCTGTAGTTACTTAATTAGAATAAGGGAGAGTATCCACTATGCTTTTGCTACTAAGTGCAGTATCTGGGAGGATAACTTATATTGTATCTTTCAATAAAATGTAAGCATTCATGAATGAAAACTTATATGTCAAGGATTGGTTTGGGGGGTATATATGTACTTAATTAAAAAGGAGTTCATACTCTACTGCCTAATTGTTTTGTAATACTTGTGTAATTTACAATGAATAGAAAAATATTATGAAGTACACAAATGAAAAATATTTTTATCAAGATATCATGGTTCCTACTGTTTGATTTATTTCATATTTAAGAAAAATATTCCTTATTTTTCTTTATGCTATTGTGAAAAAAATATAATTTCAACCTGGTTTAATTTAAAGTATCCTGAAAGCACAGCAAAGTAAAAACCACTGACTTTTTGTATTGGATGTGCTGAATTTACAATCTGAAATTATTTCTGAGATAGATTTTACTCACATAATTTCTCTAAATAGTAAATAATTGTGTATTTAATAAAAAGAATTTAATAGTATTTTAACAGGCTGGTTTATTTATTTATTTATTTATTTATTTATTTATTAAAAATTTCCACCTCCTCCCACTTACCTTTTCCCTCCCTCTCCCCACCTTTCCTTCCCTCTCTAGTCCAAAGAGCAGTCAGCATTCCCTGCCCTGTGGGAAGTCCAAGGTCCTCCCCACTCCATCCAGGTCTATAAAGATGAGCATCCAAACAAATCAGGTACCCACAAAGTCAGTCCATGCAGGAGAATAAAAACCCAGTGCCATTGTCCTTGGCTTCTCAGTCAGCCTTCATTGCCAGCCACATTCAGAGGGTCCAATTTGATCACATGCTCCATCACTCCCAGTCCAGCTGGTCTTTATGAGCTCCCATTAGATCAGTCCCACCATCTGAGTGGGTGGACCCACCCCTTGTGGTCCTGACTTCCTTGGTCAGGTTCTCTCTACTTCTGCTCCTCATTTGGACCATTTGGAAGCTAAGTTCAGTGCTCCAATGTGGGTCTCTGTCTCTATCTCCATCCAATGCCAGATGAAGGTTCTAGGTAATATGCAAGATATTCATCAGTGTGGCTATGGGACAAGGCCAGTTCAGGCACTCTTTCCTTTGTTGCCTAAGGAATAATCTGGGGACATCTCCTTGGATCTGGGTAGCCTTCTACAGTCAAGTCTCTTGCAAACCCTAAAATGGCTACCTTAATTAAGATATTTACTTCCCTGCTCCCATATTCACCCTTCCTCCATCCCATACATCTCATTCCCCCAAGCTCTCCCGAATCCTCCCCTTCTCACTTCCCTCTACCCATCTCCCCTTACATTCACCCCCCCACACCCCCATGAACCCAAGTTTTGCCTGGCAATCTTGTCTATTTTCAATATCCAGGAGGATAACTATATAATTTTCTTTGGGTTCACCTTCTTATTTAGCTTCTCTAGGATTACAAATTATAGGCTCAATGTCCTTTAATTATGGCTAGAATCCACTTATGAGTGAGTACATACCATATTCCTCTTTTTGGGTCTGGGTTACCTCACTCAGAAAAGCGTTTTCTATTTCCATCCATTTGCATGCAAAATTCAAGATGTCATTGTTTTTTAATGCTGAATGAAGTTCTAATGTGTATATGTTTCACACCTTCTTTAACCATTCTTTTATTTGAGGGGCACCCAGTTTGTTTCCAGGTTCTGGCTATTACAAATAATGCTGCTATGAACATAGTGGAACAAATGCTTTTGTAGTATGATAGGGCATCTCTTGGGTATATTCCCAAGAGTGGAATTGCTGGGTCCTGAGGGAAGTTGACTTCCAGTTTCCTGATAAACCACCACATTGATTTCCAAAGTGGCTGCACGAGTTTGCATTCCCACCAACAATGTATGAGTGTTCCTCTTACTAGAAATTCTCTCCAGTATAGGCTATCATTGACGTTTTTTATTTTAGCTATTCTGACAGGTGTAAGATGGCATCTCAAAGTTATTTTGATTTGCATTTCCCTGATCGCTAAGGAGGTTGAGCATGACCTTAAGCGTCTTTTGGCCATTTAATCTTCTGTTGAGAATTCTCATGCTCTTGGATTGGGAAGATCAACACAGTAAAAATGGCAATTCTACCAAAAGCAATCTATAGATTCAATGCAATCCCCATCAAAATCCCAACAAAATTCTTCAGAGACCTTTAGAGAACAATAATCAACTTTATATGACAAAACAAAACAAAAAAAAAAAACAGGATAGCCAAAACAGTCCTGTAAAATAAAAGTACTTCCAGAGGCATTACCATCCTTGACTTCTAACTCTATTACAGAGCTACAGGAATGAAAACTGCTTGGTATTGGCACAAAAACAGACTTTTAACAATGGAATCGAATCGAAGACCCAGATATTAGTCCACAAACCTATGAACATTTGATTTTCGACAAAGGAGCTAAAACTGTACAATGGAAGAAAGAAAGCTTCTTTAACAAATGGTGCTGGCATAACTGGATGTGAACCTGTAGAGGAATGAAAATAGATCCATATCTATCACCATGCATAAAACTCAAGTCCAAATGGATTAAAGACCTCAATATTAATCTGACCACACTGAACCTGACAGAAGAGAAAGTGGGACATAATTTACAAGACATGGGCACAGGAGACCACTTCCTAGGTAGAACCCTAGTAGCATAGACAATAAGAGCAACAATGAATAAATAGACCTCCTGAAAATTAGAAGCTTCTGTAAAGCAAAGGACACTGTCATTAAGAGAAAAAAGGCAACCTACTGATTGCGAGATCTTCACCAACCCCTCATCAGACAAAGGTCTGATCTCCAAAATATACAAAGAACTCAAGAAACTAGACACTAAATCTCTAATTAACCCAATTAAAAAATGTGCTACTGAACTGAACAGGCTGGCTTATTTAAAGGAGTAAAAAGTGCTCAGATACATATTCCCGTTGAGAATTCTGGAGATAGAACCTACAGTAAGTGTTAACCAGCTCTTTATTTTCATTTTATGTGTTTGTTTCAGCATTTCTAAACAAATGGGTGAACCTTTGTTAGGTTTAAGAAATAGTAAAAGGAACACCAGTCTGAATCTTTTGGGAAAGGGAAATCATTTGACACAGGGTCTCACAGGATACATTAGCCTGGTTTGAAACTATTGGTGATACTCCTGCATCAGCTTGCTATGTACTGAGATTTAAGGTATGAATCACCAAAATGGGCATGCACCATGTTTGTTTAATGCTTTATTTTGAGACAGGTTCTTGCTATGTAGACTAGCCTCACCTGAAAGGCAAAATCTTCCTCTCTCCATATTCAACGTGTTGGGATTATAGGTGGGAAACAACTTGCCTTGATGAAATCTGTCTCATTTGTCAAGCTTTGATATGTTTGATAGCCCTCAGCCTTGAGCTGAGGAGATTGCTGAGAGGATAAAATCACTCACTGCCAAAAGGATGATATCAGTTCTATTTCCCATATCCATGCAGTTGGCAGGAGAGAAGAAGTTCCACAAGGTTGTGTTTTGACCACCATACGTGTGCTGTTCTACTCTTATGTCCACAAATCCAGATGTATAGACTCACATACAACATAAACCCACATGGTGGGAGTGGATAGAAGTAATAACTATTAATTTAAGAAATCGATATACCACCAAAAATCTTGTCAACATTGAAATATAGACTCACATATCAGAAACACAAGAAAATTCAATTCTCAGAAAGGGAAGTTAGAAGATTTAGGACTCTGTTAATTGTTGCTTGTGCAATTTCAAGACTCTCTTTCACTCTAGAAATCCCTGATGAATGCCAGAAAGGAGATTCATGAGGGAATGATGGGATCTGAATGTCCTGGCAGAGGTGAGAGGGGGAAGAGACAAGCTGTGGAAAATCAAGCAGGGCTTCTAGGACTGAAGTCCTTGTCCGGGTAAAATGAATCCTTGGTAAATTTTTCCCACATGGGCCCTAGAAAATATTTTGAAGAGCAGTACATCAGAAGACACCAGGTAGACTGGGTATCTTGGATCTGGGAGCTTGATGAGAGGGTGAGAATCACTGGATTTATGAAGTGGTCTGTCCATCTAACATAGAAGCAATGAATTTAATTAAGGTCACATTTTTTTAGCAGGAGATATAGCAGGAGACCAAAATTACCTTCAGATGTCTAATCTCTCTTCCCACTGCAAAACAAAAGCAGTGTCTGTGTGTGTAATCTGGACAGTGATACAACCAGCATCATGTCATCCAATTCCAGGTAGCATAGTCTGCCTTTCCCTAGTAAATTCATACAAAGTGTGGCTCAGAAAGCAAGGGCCACCACCAACAAAAACAACATGAACCAATATCACTAGAGTCTGGCTCATGGTTCATCAAAGCCAAAGCAGAAATGGCAGTTCAACAAACCTGCTATGAATATCCAACACTCACTATGCTGTAGCTTCTGGTCTTTCTTACAACTCCCTATAGCAGAGAGAGAAGAGAATTGTAGAAAGAACTTGTTAACTACTTGCCACTAGTACACCTGACTGCTAACACTTTCCAGAATCTCTCATTGGCTAGGACTACCCAGCTGGGCGTCATAATATTAGCAGCACCTCTACTGGAGGATCAAATATCAAATGACTCAGACAGTACAGCCCTTCCAATTCTGCCCTTCCAGTCTAGCAGAAAGGGCCATAGTTAAGAAAGTTTGTATTTAGTACACATTATTCCACTCTCCTAGAGCACATCCTGCCGCTCATACAAAGTACAGTGACCTCTGTGAACACATCCCATTACACACACTCTTCCCAGTGCAGCCATCCCATTGCCTCAGAGATGCAAAGCCCTGAAGACAAACACAGGTCACATTCATAAAGTAACTACTGTTACTCTGTAACTGTTATTAATGTGTAACTTGTTTAAAAAACATAGAAGGAATTCAAAACAATCAGGATCTTGTTAGGGCTTGGGCGGACCAAAGATAATGTGACTATGGTGAAGTTTTAATCTAAAAATTACTTAGAAATATTGAAAGAGGCTTAATGGCCATGTGCTCCAAAGCCTAGGAATTTGTATTAGAGTATATTAAACATTTCCCATACATTTTCTCTAAAGATAAACATCTTAAGCCAGAGAAGTAACAGTTCTGTCAGGTAGGGCCACAATATTTTACCCAGATCTTCTATTTTGGATAAACTACTTTAAATATAGCAATTAGGTTTCAGATAAGGTTAATCCCTTACCAAGATTCTTGATTGCCCTGGCCTGTAGAGTGCAAACAGTGGTCAATCAGGACATTCATAGAGCATCTACCATTGACTACCTGATTCCACATAGGTAGCTTCAATGCCTGTTGAAGGAGGAAAGCTCTCACCCTTAGCATAAGTGCTCCCTTTCTGTACTGTGCCTCTACCAGCTTTAAAGATGATCAATGAGCTCATGTCTTGTACCAGTCTCTCTTCACTTGTAAGTTCCCAATACAAGCCAGAATGATTAGCAGACACTTGGAGTAGACAGAACAGAATGCTGGGAAGAAGGGAAGTGAGGCAGATGATGAAACTCTGGCCCAAGATGGACATGGGTTAGAATCTTCCCAGTTAGCCACCACTTCATGGTGCTACACACATTAATAGAAATGGGATAATAAAGATGTGAGAATTAGCCAATAAGAGGATAGAACTAATGGTCCAGGCAGTGTTTAAAAGAATACAGGTTCCTGTTTAAAAGAATACAGGTTCCGTGTAATTATTTCAGGGGTAAGCTCGCCGGGAACTGGGTGAGAACGCAGCCGGCTGCTCCTTCTACAGACACTCATTAACTGCTCTAATTTCTTTCTCACTAACTACTCAAGGTCAAACCTGGAAGGTGTTACAGGACTATTGTCACATTACTGGGCAACAGAGGTAAAATTAGGGGTTCAAAATAGTTCTCATTTGCATAGAATGAACAAGATTTAACTATAGGAGACATTGCTCTACACAGAAATCAATAACCAAGATAACTCTAGAGAAATGAAATGAAAATATTAATGACTTAGAAACATAACAGAACAGAAACAAATTGAGATAAGAGTAGCAAAACACTTAAGAAAGTGTTTGAAAATACCAAAAAGCGATTTTTTAAAGTGATGATAAAAATGCACTTTTAAAAATGATTGATTTATATATTATGCTTATAGTGTTCTGATTGCATGCATGCTTGCAGGCCAGAAGAGGGCACCAGATCTCATTTTACATGATCGTAAACTACCATGTGGTTGCTGGGAAATGAACTCAGGACCTTTGGAATAGTACCCAGTGTTCTTAACCACTGAACCATCTCTCCAGCTCTAATGATACACTCAAGATAACCTTTCCAATTTGTACAACCACACAATCTGTTCTGTGTTCATTCACATGACATTAATTAAAACATGCAGGGAAAATACAAAATCACTCCCCCTACCACAATCAGGCACTATTTTATAATGGTGGCTCCAACAACAGACTGCCAAAGCTGCTTCCGCTGCAGAATATACAATAAATTATTCCTCCTTTTCTGGTTTGAAAACAGAAAGAATGCTCCATATGCAAATCCTTTTACTGTGACTACATTGAATAGTCAACTACATGACTCAAATATATAATTTTAAAACTGTGAGGTGGTATAATCATTTAAAAATTTTGAAGGCAAAATATAGAGGACACTCAAGGTAATTGCACTGAAAACTAACAGACAGGGATGAAGGCCACTTGAGTCTACCTAGGAGAAATTGTCTCAGAAAAAACTTTTCTAACAGGAGGGAAATACAACTGCTCTAAAATTAATATGCCTTTCCATTGAGAAATCACTTCACACATTTAGGAGATTAATACAGAAAAATCTCTTTAATGATGATATGCATTAATCTCTGGGTAATGCTCAAAAAGGAGACATCTTAGACAGATTTTTGTATTCCATGTATGCTGTTATCCTTATGTGTCCTTTAGGCTCATGATCCAGATTATATTTTGAAGAATTGAAACAGAAACAAGCAAATTGCCAGTCTGGGCATTTAGGTAGATGGGAGAGTTACACAGCAAAGACATTCCCAGAATATTTTCTTAAGTACACCAGTGAGCTGAAAACAGCATGTCATTCTTGACTGACAGGGTTTTAATGTGAAGACCACAATGGATGAGACAGACAGGATAAGTAAAAGTTAAAAAGGATAGGGTGGGGAGGTATTGCAGTAGATACATCCCAACCCTAGAGGTTTCTTAAGAAAAATAGCATCTTGCTAGGCACTGGTGGCTCACACATTTAATCTCAAGATTCAGGGTTTAGAACCATGTGGTTGTCAGTGAGTTCAAGGACAGCCTGGTATACTGTTCTAGGAGACTCAGGACTGTCCCAGAGAAATGTTATCTTGAAAAAACAAAAAAGAAGAAGAAGAGAAAGAAGAAGAAGAAGAAGACAAAGAAGAAAGGAAGGAAGGAAGAAAAAAAGAAAGAAAGAAAATATTACCATATACTTCCAAGAAGGAAATGGAAGAAACATATGAATTATAAGAAGTCAGTAGAAACTATCACACAATGAGACAAGTTTAGGGTGAGGGTAGTCCAACAACTCTATACAATAGGTACAGAGGGTATTTTGAAATATTTACTAAGTGCATAGTTGCCTTGAGCTGACCACCATAGCTCCATATAGGGGAAAGAACTGTTTTCTCAAGATCTGCAGCAACTCCTCCACAGAGGCCTTGACACCAGGCCATTACCAGCTCTCCAAATTATATTCCTAGTTTTACTGAAGGAGCTCTGTTTTATTATCAATACATCAGGTCCTTAGTGAAACTCATAAGGCTTAGGTCCCAAATTATACTAGGTCTCCCAAGATTATACCTCTTCCCTGCCTGAGGTTCAAAATAAAATTTTTGATTAATCAGGCCAGTCCTTCACACAACAGTGTTTTACATTTCAAACACATGTCACCTGTTGTCATATTGTCCATCTGGCATAACTAAGTTTTTCTCAGTAAGAAAATTGTAACTTTATGGCTAATCAGCCTTAAGATTAGTTGTGACCCTGCAATGCCTCATTGAGCAGCTTGTTAGAGGTCTGTTCTTTGATATGGGGATGGGCAAAGTGACTGGTTTTAAATCAGTGATGGCTTTGTTATAATGGTTTGGAGCCACTGGACAATCCTGGTAAACCATGTGTACATAAGCATTCCTATCTCTAACAGCGCTGATTAACACATTCTTATCTTTTGAGCCTTTAGATGCCATGTTTTCTGAGCTCCATTCTGCTTTATGAGATTTAACTATTTCCTAAGCATTGGTAAATCCTTTATATCACTAATCCTACAGTTCTACAATATTAAGTTGGAAGTGTCATCCTAACCCCTGACAACCATCCCAGATCCATGGCATGGATGTTGCTTTGGTCTGGACCCCAAACCCAGCATGCCAGGTTCTGACCCCTCTCACAGGCTATTTAAGTTGGCTTCTAGCAAGGAACAAGTGCTTCTTGGATTACATGTGCTGCCCCATTTTCTGTCTCCTCTACCATGCCCTCAGCCTACCAAGAGCATGGCACTTAATAAACCATGGACATTTTAATTTGATTTAATCTGTTTTATTTGGACTTTTGTGTGCCAGCAAAGTGGCTTGTCATAGAGTTTTTTCCTAACATGGAGGTACCACTAAGGAGGTTCAGTTTTTCCTGTGGACTCAGGTCCCAGGACAATGATGGAAATTGCCCTTCCTGTGCACGTACTCCACCAAGCACGTTGGCTTTACTTGGTGAGTTCGCTTTTTAAACTGCATGTGGGTAGGGATTTGAGGTGACCCATTCACTTTTCAGGCTTTTGCTGAAGACTCAGACATGCCAAAAGCCTGGCACACAAAGGCGGCAGGCCTCTTGCTGAGATGTGATATGGGAAGGAGATCTCACTGGCCAATTTCTCATGTACCACAGTTTCCTGACTCAACGCCATCCCGGTGGATGCACTGCAATGGCCTTGAGTCATAGGCCTGCATTTAAAGTGGGTTTCTTGTGATTCCTAGCCAATTTCAAAATGCCTTTAAGCAGGAATTTATAATTTTTTTTAATTGAGACTATCCAACTTAAAGCAATTAAGCTCCAAAATCCAAGCTTTTCTAAGTGCCCCCTCATTCTCATCCTCCCCTTCTGCTTTTCTCTCTCTGTTTATTTGCAACCAAGCAACCAAGTGGTTGGCCACATCCCTATTTCTGCCTTTCCTTGTTTGCTCATTAGTAGACAGCTCTCTTGTCCTATGTTCAGATGCTCAGGCTCTGTAAATAGTTCTCTCATCCTGCCCCCACTTCCATCTCTCTCTGTGTGCTTAGTCAAGGACAGATCTCTTGTTCTGCCCTAACTTCCATTTAGCCCCCTCCCACTTGGTTGCCTCCTGGCAGTTGGGACCTGGTTCTCAAGTGCCCCAACTTCCTCTCCCCCTCCTGCTTATTTACAGACAGCTCTCTCATGTCACCCGGTAAGCCCAGAAGATGGGCTCTGGCATGATTCTGATGCGCCCTGTTCCCTAAGCCGCAGCATAGGCCAGACACTCAGCCTTGTCATTCACGGCTGTGGCATGAATAACAAAGACTCTAAACATAAGTTTTATGTACATTTTTGCTTCCAAAGTATAACAGTTCTAAAAATTTAGCTTATATGCCCAGTTTAAAATTCCAGGTAATAGTACCTGACTCTCGAGTGTCTTTAGAGATCTGAGATCATGATATTTGAACAATGAGAATTTCTCACACATAGACATGCCAGATTTTGTGGCACCCTATGGCTTCTTCAAGAAGACTATCTCCAGACTTGCTCAGGGTTTGGCAAAGTCACCCACACAGAAGCAAATAGAGGCATTGTACCGCTCATTTCCTGGATGTTTCACCCAGGGAATTGATTCCCTCATCTTGGAAAGACAGTTACACTAAATCTTCCCCCTTACAGGAAAATCTTTAGGCCTCTCACACACAGCAGTTAATAGCAAGCACTGCTTATAAGACTGATGTTCTCCAAGGACATGGAGAGGATTTGGGATTGCTTGCTAGCAAAAAGCTGTCTCGTTTTTGTTCATTAATTCCACCCAGATCTGTCTAAAGGCATTTGACAACTCAGGGTACTCTTCTTTAACAGGCCTCAGAGTCCAGGATTAACAGGATTCAATCTTCAGAGGTACATAGTTCCCAATTTCCTTTAATTGCCTTTTAACCTGAAGCACTAGCCTTTTTCTATTACACCAAGATATAAAATCTGTTCCAGTTCTCTTACAATTTCCTGGAAAGATTCTATTGTTACATCAGAATCATGCCTGGTAAATTCCAGGGTTTTTAATTTTTTGTTGTTTTATGTTACAATAACCCCAGACAGTTTTAAGCATATTTTGTTGGTCATTCCTGCTGCTTAACCTTGAAACCAACCTACAAAGCACTCTGAGGGCAATGCCAAAAGCACCTGTACCAGCTCCTGTGACCTTACAATTGGTACCAGCTCTCTTAGATCAAGGACACCTGTCAGTTCTTCTGGATTAAAAACACCTGCTAACAAACATCTAGTTTCACCTACTATTGTGTCAAATCCCATGGATAGATCCATTTCATAGAGTCAGTAATAACAATATTTTTTTCTCCTTGACACCTGCCTTCTTACCTCCCTCAAGAAGCAGGTGTCTCTAATTTCTGGGATGATAGTGAACAGAATGCCTTTCTCTACCCACCTATGTAGGAGAGTCTTCTTTCTATATGTTGCTTTCATTGGTTAATTAATAAAGAAACTGTTTGGCCTGATAGGTCAGAACATAGGTAGGCAGGGAAAACAACATAATTGTGGGAGAAAGAAAGCAGGGTCAGGAGAGCTGCCCGCCATGAAGTTGCCAGGTCAGACATGCTGAGTCTTTCCCGGTAAGCCACGAGCTCGTGCTACTACACAGATTATTAGAAATGGGTTGAATCAATATGTGAAAGTTAGCCAATAAGGGGCTGGAGAGATGAACCAGGCAGTGTTTAAAAGAAAACAGTTTCCGTGTAATTATCTTGGGTAAAGTTAGCCAGGTGGCCAGGAGCCGGGCAGGGTGGCAAGCAGCCCACTGCTCCTTCTACACCCACCAACTTTCAACTCTGCCCCTCCCATGTCATCCCATGCCCACAGGAAGTAGTCAGACTTGAGTTTATCACTTTTCCAAAGAGTGCCTAAAATATCAGTCATAATTATCATCTCAACTTTCTGTGACCCCTATATCCAAAGAGTCTGAAATGTTAAGTTGGGAGCAACACCCTAGCCCCTGGCATCTATCCCAGACACCAGCCGGGGAGTTTCATTGGTTTGGACTCCAAATCTCGGCATGCCGGGTCCCGATCCCTTCTCAGGAGGGGTTTAAGACCACTTCAACAGGGCATTAAGTGGGCTTCTAGAAAAGAAACCCATAGTCTGAGGTTTGCATGTGCTCCCAGGTTTTCTGTCTCCCCTGCCATGTTCTCAGCCACCCAAGAGTGCTGTGCTTAATAAAACATGGGCATTTTAATTGGTTTAATTATTGTTACAATATTTAGTCAACTTACTTTTGGCACAGTAAAGTATATCATCTATCCTACTTTGGTGAGTCTCAACTTTTATATTTACACACACCATAACTAAGGAAAACTATAATTATAGAGTTTTGAACTCAATCAAAGAACTCAGAAAAACATAATATTAGTCTGGAAAGTCTGTGGCAACAACGCAGAATATTCAATTTTCTGTTGCAAAATATGTGTAGATTATTTTTAATTAGATGCCATAAATCAGTTTTCCTTAGAATGAAGAGTTATTTTATTCAACTACATAATTAAGCAAAGTTCCGTATTTCAGATATTCATTTATTACTATCACTTTGGATAATTCAGCCATGATCTTCTGTGTAGCAAGGATTTTTAAACTGTTTTTTATTCAACTATATATTTTTCCACTACTTTCCTTTCTTCTCCACTCCCCTTCACTCTAGACCCACATGCTCCATGTTTATTCAGATATTGTTTTT